>NW_028245827.1:0-10499 GCF_964263255.1 Lissotriton vulgaris | reverse complement strand
ATATATATACATATATATATATACATATATATATATATATATATAAAGATATATATACATATTACCTACTGGCGGTCGCCAGTAGGTAGTTATAGTTAGGATTTTTTTCAATGCAAAATCTCAAAATTCTTTTTGGAATAACTTTGGCGCCGGTTGACGACTCTGCCTGAAAATTTCCTCAAAATGGCCTCGTCGAGCTCCGGTCCTTCCCTGAAAGTTTGGGGGGGATGCATCAAGCCGGGGCCGAGATAAAAGGGGGGTCCCAAAACGCGTTTTCCCCATGTTAATTTCCATAGGGCGGTCAAACTCACTTTTAGCCCGAACGGCTGAATGGATTTCCTCGAAACTTGGCAAAATTGTAGGGACTGGTAGCCCGATGTGCCTTTGCTATGTCTCAAGATATGTGCTCCAGTGGATTTTGAGTAATTTAGGTTAAAAAATATATATATATCTATGGCAGCGCCCCGGTACGCGCTTCGGGGAGCGCTCCGGGCGAGCCAGGCGACTTGCGCACAGAAAGCTGATTGGCTCTCGGGTGTCTGTAAACATTCGAAACAGTCCGGAGCGGCCGCCATCTTGTGTCTCGGTAAAATTGAGACATAAGAGGTGGAAAAATAAAAGGGGGAAATGACCATAAGGGGGCAGGGATAGACCCCCCTGACCCCTTAGATTTGATGTGGGGGCTATAAAAGGGCAGGGGCGGGGGGAGCGCCCGGTACGCGCACCGGGGAGCGGACCGGGGAGCGTCCCATCGGGAAAAATGAATAATAGAGTTTTAAAAAATGTAGCCTTTTTTATAAATTGGAGGTAGTTCTAAAAAGAACTGTTTTTTTTCTTCTTTTTGTTGTTTTATATTTTTTTATTGTTTTTTTGAACATTTTGTACTTTTTTGGGGTTTTCTGAACAGTTTTATATTTTTTTGTATTTTTCATGGGGAGAAACGAAAAAACAGGGAATTGAAAATGGCTCAACTGGAGCAAAAAAAAAAAAGAAAAGAAATAATTAGGGTTGATTGGGGCATTTATGGTTGTCCCCAGCAAGGACGATGAGCTTTACGCTTTGTTCTCCGTAGGAGATGGTCTTCCCAAAATATTTACAGATAATTCGGAAATCTGCAAATCGTGGCTGAATGCACGGCATCGTCTCACTTTCCTCTGGTGCAGACGGAGTGGGTTGCTTCCTTTTTGAGGTGGTGCTTGGGGATTGGGGAGAGTTACTGGCCAGTTCCCTCATCTCTGCTGCAGCAGAATAATTTATTGGATGCTTGCGCTGCATGTGGCGTATCATCGTGTTGTTTCCAAATGAATAATTCTTGTTTGGGTTTCCCCTGGAAAGTTCCACGCCACAGATTTTACAAGTCACCTTGGCTGCCTTTACTTTTTTCTTCCCCTGTGGGATGGAAAATAACTCCCATATAATGTGTGGGCTTGGCTGGTATGGGGTATTTTGTTCATCAAGCCATCTTCTCCCTTCTTCCTCCTCCTCCTCCTCTTCCTCCTCTTGTAGACCACCAATGATATCTTGTGGTGGTCCTCTTGGTGGTTGTGGTGGTGGTGGTGGTGCAGATGCACCAGCTGCTGCTGGTACTGAAGCCATTATAAAGATCAAAAAGGTACAGAGAGGTACAAACAGGTCTTCCTAAGTCAAAGGACAAAGTCAGAATAAGGAAAAAAGGTGGGGTCTTTCATCCTTTTGAAAAAAAAATTTATTGAACCAATGAAAAGTGTTATTTTCAGGTCACATGACCAGGGGCTTCATCATTATGAAACCAAAACTGTTATGAACCAATAAATGTTATTTTCAGGTCACATGACCCGACGCGCTTACGCTACGCGCCCCGGACGCCTACGTTGCGCGATCGTATTCGCTCGAGTGCTTCCGGGTGCGTTTACGCTGTGCGTATCACGCGGTCGCGGCTACGCAATACGTCACGATCATGTTTTCGTTCGCGATATTGGCGCTTATGGGACGCTCCCCGGTGCGCGCCCCGGGTCGCTTCATAAAACTATGCTTTCCGGGGCGCTCACCGGGGCGCGCATCGGGAGCGCTCCAAGGCAAAAAATTATTTAAAAAAAAATATGTATATACAAAAAAAAATTTGCAAAATTGTAGGGACTGGTAGCCCGATGTGCCTTTGCTATGTCTCAAGATATGCTCAAGTGGTTTTTACGAAAATTAACTTTGAAAAAAACTATATATTGTGCTACATTGGGCTATATATATGTTTGAGCCCAAATGTAGCCCAAATGTAGCCCAATGTAGCCCAATGTAGCCAAAAGATGGCCACCAGAGATAAAAAAAAACAAATGTAGCCCAAATATCAGCCAGATGTAGCCCAAATATAGCCCAATGACAGAATGTCACAGAGTGTTCTAAAGAACAACTAGAGCGCTAACAGTCTTACTTATAAACTGAGACTTATAGTTAGGGATTAACATTTAAAAAACCTTTGAAATTCACTGAAAAAAACATAGGTTTCACACCAGGTATAGTTAGGAATTAGCATTTAAAAAACCTATGAAATTCACTGAAAAAACCATAGGTTTCACACCAGTTATAGTTAGGAAATAGCATTTAAAAAACCTATTAAATTCACTGAAAAAACCATAGGTTTCACACCAGTTATAGTTAGCTGGAAATTTTACTGACATAAAACCATTGAAATTCCACGTTATAGTTTATTTGCATGTGTGAGTATGTGTGTGAGCAACTTTTGGAAGACTGTCGGTATGTAACAGGATGTATATGTGTATCACTACATATGATGAGTGAGTGTATGTATGAGTGACTATATAGAACTGTTGGTGAATTAGTGGATGTGTATATAAATGGTGGAATTACTGAATTGGTTGTTGTAACTGGTATGGGTATCTCCTTTTTTTGTAAATGTTAGTTTCTATTTTTGAATATGTGTTTCAAGGGTTACAGTGAAAGGAGGTCTGTCACTCTGCCACAAGGATGGTGTCATCAGTGACGTCATGAGTGATGTCACTGACCATGTCATGAGTGATGTAATATGTGACGTCATCAGCAGTGCATTACACATGTCATGAGTAATGTAATATGTGACGTCATCAGCAGTGCATTACACGCGCTAGTTATAGTGAGTCCAACTAACTATAACGTAGAATTTCAATGGTTTTATGTCAGTTAAATTTCCAGCTAACTATAACTGGTGTGAACCTATGGTTTTTTCAGTGAATATATATATATATATATATATATATATATATATATATATATATATATATATATATATATATATATATATATATATATATATATATTCACTGAAAAAACCATATATATATATATATATATATATATATATATATATATATATATATATTCACTGAAAAAACCATAGGTTTCACACCCGTTATAGTTAGGAATATACGTTTCAGCCACGTTACAGTTAGGACATGGTCAGTGCTATCACTGATGACATCTAAAATGACATCACTGATGACAACACTTATGACATCATCCAGTGAATGTGTGTCTTTCTGAAAAATACATATTTTTTATATATGTATATCTAAAGGTCGACGGAAGAATAAATGGGTAAATAAGTGTCTAAATAGATGGGTTTTTTTGTAAAATTGATTGTATAACTGACTTATTAATTGTATCTTAGTGAATACATGTATTAACGAGTAATGTTCAAATATTTAAATATCTGTATCAGTGTCTCACTTTGTGTATAAGTGGCTGCATGGGTTGGTGAGTAGCTACATGAATGTGTATATGAGTTATTAGTTGTTTTTTTTAGTATCAGTATCAGTGTCTGTATGGTTTGATGGGGGTATTACTTAGCGCATACATGCAGGAATGAGTGACCACTGTTTGTATGTGTTTTGAAGACAGAATGTGTGCAGGACTGCATGGGTGGATGAGTGTGTGTATGGGTCTGTTAGTGAGTGAATGACTGCCTCAATAGTGTCTTTATGAGTAAGTACACATGTTTTAAACTAGTATATGTGAGTATTGATGTATATAAGTAAGTATATATGAGAGTGACAGATTGGAAGAGTTCCTGTATAAATAAGTATGCGTTTCTATAACTGATTGTTTGAGAGAGTAAGTATGTGTACGTTTCTCTAGAAATAAGTGTAGTGGTGTGTGTAGAGCTGTATATGCAAGTAAATGGATGTTTGATAGTTTATTTGCATGTGTGTGTATGTGTACGAATCACTCTATGTATAAGTGTAGGTGTGTAACAGGATGTATAGGTGTATGAGTACATATGATGAGTGAGTATATGTATGAGTGACTATATAGAACTATTGGTGAATGAGTGGATGTGTATGTAGATTTTGGAATTACTGAATAGGTTGTTCTAACTGGTATTGGTATCTCCATTTTTTTGAAAATTTTAGTTCTATTTTTGAATGTGTGTATCAAGGGTTATATTACGCTGAGAGGAGGTCTGCCACTCTTTCACAAGGATGATGTCATCAGTCATGTCATCAGTGATGTCATTTGAGATATCATCAGTGATGTCATGAGTGATGTCACTGACCATGTCATGAGTGATGTAATATGTAACATCATCAGGAGTGCATTGCGGGCGCGTGAGTTATAGTTAGCTGAACTAACTATAACGGGGAATTTCAAAGGTTTTGTATGAGTGAAATGTCCAGCTAACTATAACATGTGTGAAACTTATGGTTTTTTCAGTTAATTTCTAAGGTTTTTTAAATGCTAATTACTATCTATAACGTGGCTGAAACCTATGTTTTTTTCAATGAATTTCAAAGGTTTTTTAAATGCTAATTCCTAACTATAGTGGGTGTGAAACCTATGGTTTTTTCAGTGAATTTCAAAGGTTTTGTAAATGATAATTTTTAAAGGTATTCATTAATATATTTCTGTCTTTCTATACTAATTTCCTACATTTTTATTATAAATATTTATAGTTATTTTATTTTTAAAGTTATATTTCATATTATTAATGTAAAAAAATAACAAAACAAAAGTCTAAAATATATTTTTTATTAATTCCCCCCCCCAATTTATGAAAATTAAATTTGATATATTTCCTTTTTGTATAATCGTACTGTACGCGTACAATGATCGCACATACCTTATACAAGTAATCATCCACTGCGCATACCAATCAAATCAAATCAAATCAAACAAACTTGTAAAGCGCGCTACTCACCCGTAAGGGTCTCAAGGCGCTGGGAGGGGGGGGGGGAGTTGCTACTGCTCGAGCAGCCAGGTCTTCAGTTGTTTCCTGAAGGAGAGATGGTCCTGGGTCAGCCGTAGGTGGGTGGGTGGGGAGGGAGTTCCAGGTCTTGGCCTCCAGTTGGAGAAGGATCTTCCTCCGGCAGTGGCTTTGCGAATTCATGGGACAGTGGCGAGGGCGAGGCTGGCGGATCGGAGCTGGAGGGTGGGTGTGTAGAATGTGAGGCGGCTGTTGAGGTATTAGGGTCCCATGTCGTGGAGAGCCTTGTGTGCGTGGGTGAGGAGTCTGAACCTGATTCTCTTGCTGACGGGGAGCCAGTGCAGGTCTTTCAGATGGGCGGAGATGTGGCTGTGACGGGGGATGTCCAGGATGAGTCTTGCCGAGGCTTTCTGTATGCGTTGGAGTCTTTTCTGGAGTTTGGCTGTGGTTCCAGCGTAGAGGGTGGTCCCGTAATCCAGACGGCTGGTGACGAGGGCCTTGGTGACCGTCTTCTTGGTTTCAGTGGGGATCCACCGGAAGATCTTTCGGAGCATTCGCAGGGTGTTGAAGCAGGAAGAGGAGACGGCGTTGACATGCTTGGTCATTGTGAGGGAGGAGTCCAGGATGAAGCCCAGGTTGCGTGCATGGTCCGTTGGCTTGGGTGCGGTGCCCAGGGCAGGGGGCCACCAGAAGTCGTCCCAGGCAGAAGGGGATGGTCCCAGGATGAGGACTTCCGTCTTGTCTGAGTTCAGTTTCAGACGGCTGAGCTTCATCCATTCCGCGACGTCTTTCATTCCTTCCTGGAGGCTGGCTCTGGCGGTGGCGGGGTAGTTGGTGAGGGAGAGGATCAGCTGGGTGTCGTCGGCGTAGGTGACGATGTTAAGGTTTTGTTGGTGTGCGATGGCTGCGAGGGGGCTCATGTAGATGTTGAAGAGGGTGGGGCTGAGCGAGGATCCTTGCGGGACGCAGCAGATGATTTTGGTGGCCGCGGATCGGAACGGTGGGAGGCGGAATCTCTGGGTTCTTCTGACGAGAAACGAGATGATCCACTCCAAGGCCGTTCCTTGGATTCCAGTATTGCTGAGGCGCTGTATCAGGGTGCGGTGGCATACGGTGTTGAAGGCTGCTGAGAGGTCCAGGAGAATGAGGGCAGCTGTTTCCCCGTTGTCGAGCAGGGACCTGATGTCGTTGGTTGCTGTAATGAGGGCGGTCTCGGTGCTGTGGTTTGCTCGGAAACCGGACTGCGAGGGGTCGAGGGAACAGTTAGTCTTGAGGAAGGCGGAGAGTTGTTTGTTGACGGTCTTCGAAATGATTTTGGCAGGAAAAGGGAGGAGCGAGATGGGGCAGAAGTTCTTGAGGTCCGTGGGGTCTGCAGTGGGTTTCTTCAGGAGGGCGCTCAGCTCGGCATGTTTCCAGCTCTCCGGGAAGGTGGCGGATGCGAAGGAGCTGTTGATGATGTCCCGGAGTTGGGATGTGATGATGGAGTCAGTTTTGTTAAAGATGTGGTGTGGGCATGGGTCGGTAGGGAAGCTGGAGTGGATGGTGTTCATCGTGCGGGTGGTGTCCTCTGTGCTGACCGAGGTCCAGGCGCAGAGGATGGGGGTTGGGTGCGCTGGTTCAGCGGTTGGGAGCGTGGTCTGTGCGCCGAAGCTGTTGTGTATGTCGGCGATCTTGCGGTGAAAGAACGAGGCGAGTGAGTCGCAGAGGTCTTGTGAGGGTGTGATGTCATTGTTGCAGGCGCTGGGGTTGGTGAGTTCTTTGACAATGCTGAAGAGTTCCTTGCTGTTGTGGGTGCTGTTGTCCAGTCGTTCTTTGAATGTTGTCCTTTTGGTGATGCGGATCAGCTGGTGGTGTCTGCGGGTGGCGTTCTTGAGGGCTGTCATGTTTTTTGTTGTTTGGTCGTGGCGCCAGACTTTCTGGAGGGTGCGGCAGGTTTTCTTGGAGTTTTTGAGGTCGTTGGTAAACCATGAGGCTTTCTTGCTGCCGGGTCTGCTGGGTGGGTTCTTCAGTGGTGCGAGGTCGTCGGCGCAGATGGTGAGCCACTGTGTGAGTTTGCGGGCTGCTTCGTTGGGGTCCGTCGTGTTGGTGGGAGGGTTCTGGCTGAAGGAGGTGGTGAGCTGGTCGGCGGTGATCTTGCTTCAGCTTCTGCGGGGAACCTGTTGCGGGTGGTGGTGGGTCGTGGTTTTCCTGAAGTCAAAGTGGACGCAGCTGTGGTCTGTCCAATGTAGTCCGGTGGAGTGGCTGAAGGAGATGTGCTTGCTGGAGGAGAAGATGGGGTCAAGTGTGTGGCCGGCGTAGTAGGTGGGGGTGTTCACCAGTTGCTTGAGTCCGAGGTTGGCAAGGTTATGCAGCAGGGTGGTGGTGTTGTTGTCATTGTTGTTCTCCAGGTGGAAGTTGAGGTCCCCTAAGAGGATGTAGTCTGAGGAGGTGAGGGCGTGCGGGCTGATGAAGTATGCGATGGCTTCACTGAATTGCGTGTGTGCACTGGCTCCCCGTCAACAAGAGAATCACGTTCTGACTCTTCACCCACGCATACAAAGCTCTCCACAACCAAGGCCCCAGATACCTCAATGACCGCCTGACCTTCTACACTCCCACCCGCCAGCTACGATCGACCAACCACGCCCTCGCCGCCGTTCCCCGCATCCGAAGACCCACAACGGGAGGAAGATCCTTCTCCTACCTGCCGCCAAGATGTGGAACTCCCTCCCCATCCACCTCCGCCTGACCCAGGACCACCTCTCCTTCAGGAAGCAACTCAAGACCTGGCTGTTCGAGCAGTAGAAGACCCCCCTCCCCCAAGCGCCTTGAGACCCTCCGGGTGAGTAGCGCGCTATACAAATGCTTTGATTGATTGATTGATTGATAGATGAGAGTGCCTCTGAGGGTGGTCTTGGGGTCGGTGTCTATCTGGAAGTGAAGGTGCTCGGCGGCGGTGAGGGTGTCGTTGGAGTTGGTCATGATGCGGATGGTGTTTCTGTGGACGATGGCGATGCCTCCTCCGGTTTGGTTAACGCGGTCCCTCCGTGTGATCTTGTAGCCATCCGGGATGGCTATGGCGATGTCAGGGGCTGAGGAGGCGTTCATCCAGGTTTCTGTGAGGAAGGCGACGTCTGGTGCTGTTGTGTCAAGGAGGTTCCAGAGTTCGACGGCGTGCCTGTGGATGGAGCGGGTGTTGAGCAGGATGCACCTGACGTGATTGTTGCTGGTGCTGGACTTGGCGGGTGCGGTGCAGGTTTGGAGGCAGGTGAATTTGCAGTCTTGGCAGGTGAAGGGTCCATGTGTGTGTTTCGAGTTGGCTCGGTAGCAGGCGGGGTTCCGGCCGGCGTTGAGTGCGTGGATGGTGGCGGCGTCGTAAGTCAGTCGGGTGGGCTGGCATTGTCGAGGGCCAGGGGTCCTGGCGCTGGGCGCGGTCCAGGCGCGGACGGGTGTAGACGGGCTTGCCTTTGGCACGCCTTTGGCGCGCCCGCTGCGCGTGCTCGCTGCACGTGCTCGCGGTCCTTGCCATAAATGGTCAAGTGGGAGGGAGGGGCAGCTGGGCGGCGGGAGTGGGGAGGCGAATCGGAGGGGGGGACAGGGTACAGAAAAAAAGGGGCGGGCAGCTGAGGAGCAGCGGCGGGTAGCTGGCGGGGTCACAGAACGGGAAAAAGAAGACGGTCGCAAAAGGGCAGCGAGGGGGCACAGAATACAATGTAGTGACACAATAATAGGGCACAGAGAAAAACAATGCAGTGACACAAATTACGGGGCACAGAAGCAGAGAAAACAGTAGAAGTACAAAAAACTGAGACTTAGCAAGGGTGGCGGCGAACTCGTGCAGCAGCGGTGATCAGTTGGGCGCACTTACTGGGGGGGGCCGCGAGGTGTGTGGAGCGACCGGCCCTGCGAGCATACGTTACGAATAAGTTTTGATGTTACGCGTCGCATCAACGCTCCCGTGTGATGTCATGTACGACGCCCCGTGCACGCACGGCGCGAAAGTTTCTAATTGTTTAAAAACATATATTTATGTATTTAATGTACATACTAAGGAAAGACATTACCTGGGATTATCATGAAAATACTTTTTTTAACTTTTAATAACCGTATATTACTTTTGAAAGCAATTACGAAAAATGCAACAGTACGTCGTACGTACTCGCAATGTAAACACACAGTAAATGCACTGTAAGTGTACGCAAAGCCATATGAGCATAAAAGGAAAGTTTTGATTCATTCATAATACTTCATATTTAAACTGTTGAAAGACCCTTGCTATTTTGATCATTCTACTTAGACTTTATCAAGAGAAGCATCTATTCTGTGGAGCTGTACTCCTTTAGAACCAAACTGCACAATGGCTGCTCTTTTTTAAACTTCATTAGAACATTCTTGTGAGGAAGAATTTGTTCCTGAGCAACTTCAGAAAAAGAGAAAAGAAGCTTTCATTTGAAAGTTTTTTTACATATCCTGAGGGACTGAAAAAAGTCAATGCACCGAAAGTCACTTGCAAGATCTGTGAAGTTACTCTTTCCAGGGTTGATCCCACTAAAAACTACTCTTTCAATGCAACCAGCATGGTTCACCATGTCAAAAATGTGCATCCAAATAAGTATGCAAGGATGGCAACACAAACGTTGCAGTAGAATCCTCAACCTGCAGTTCCTACTACCTTATCTCCACCACCACCTCCTCCAAGCAGTCTGCATCCTATTATTGTGCCACAGTTTCAAGGGCTGAAATTTCATTGTAAATATTGCAACAAATTACTTTGTTGCAATCAGCAGTCTATTGATCTCATTGTGAACACTAAAGAAGAGCACCGTTGTCCAAAATATTAATTTTATTTTTAACTTTTTTGTTCCTGTTCACACTTTTTTTGTTTCCAGTTCCATTTTTTTTATTGTTTTTAAACTTGTTGTAAAAAAACAGAAAAATAGAAAACTAAAAAGGCAAATAAAACAGTTCTTAGGGCATGTGTGTGCACAACATGAAACTTTGCAAAATGCACTTTAGTGCATTTTTCAAAGTTTTTGCTATTTACCACGTAGTTAGACTTCGCGGTAAGTAGCAGCCCCAGATTGCGAAATCGCAATTTAAAAATGGTTCATGAATTGCATTTAAGGAATCTCAAATTGAGATTCCTTAAATGCAAATAATCTCAATTTAGCGATTTCTAGAATTGCGATTTTTGCATTTGGGATGATGAATCCCAAATGCAAAAATAGCGCTCGCAAAGGGCCAGATTCTCAGAATCTGGCCCTTTACGAGCCGATTGTAGTTTGATGAATCTGGCTGTATATTTATATATTAGTCTGTGAAAGTTTGTCAAAATGAATGTGTAGGTCAT
>NW_028245826.1:0-53404 GCF_964263255.1 Lissotriton vulgaris | reverse complement strand
GTCAAGGTTGATTTGCATATGGCCATGTCTGAACTGTGGTAGTGTGGTGAGCAATAGAATGATGATGGATTCAACCTGTGACTAATGGTGAGTGTCTGAAAAGTTGTAGTGCTATGTGTATTAACCCATTGTGTTTGCTTTGTTTGTTGTAAGTTGGCAGAGCATGCCCAAATGTGGGTCTCTTGCTTAATTTGTCGTTGGATTTATGCTAGCTTAGGTGATGAGGCGTGTTATTCAGAATCAGTTTAAAGATGTTTGGGTGCAGTATAATAAGTACCTGGCTTGCCAGTTTGGGCTGGAGTATGAAATCACTGTAACCAGTCTCTTGATGTTACATTAAAGGCTGTGAAGAGTAGAACTGCAGCAGAGTTAAGATTTTGTCTATCTGAGGATTAGGCAAGATGTG
Source organism: Lissotriton vulgaris (assembly GCF_964263255.1). Taxonomy (NCBI): domain Eukaryota; kingdom Metazoa; phylum Chordata; class Amphibia; order Caudata; family Salamandridae; genus Lissotriton; species Lissotriton vulgaris. The sequence continues at coordinate 52,998 of NW_028245826.1, read as the reverse complement.
AGCCCAATAGGGAGTCATCTCAGCACCTGGTTTTTAGATTTGCATCTAGCGCTGTGTAGAGACAGAACCCAGTTTACTTAAAGTCCTGAACTAGTTTAGAATACTGTTTCATGAAGTACTAGCACACACAATATGACAATCTATATGTGATTTATTTTGATGTTGGTTGCAAGGTAATAATAATATATGTATATTTACAGTAGGGCATATAATATCACTATGCACAGCTTGCATTTTCATAGAGAAATGTGCAATACGGAAAGATTCTTGTTTAAAGCAAGGAAAATACTGATATGTTAATCTACCAAGGGGCGCATGTCAAAAGTTTTTTTTTTAGCTGCAAAGTCTTTAAATTATGCTTCATTAGCTAAACATCTTCTTACAATGCAAGGATCTTTTTTTAATAGTGGGGAAAGAGTTTCTAAATTGTAAACTTGAACAGCATGAAAGAGCTATTTGCACTGTCTTTGTAAGTGTATTTGTAATGTAATAGTGTTTTGTGACTTTAGTGCTTGGGAAGCATATAGTTCACAGCTAGGCACCTTAACAAAAGAGAGAGAATTTCTTAACCTCAATTAGTTTAAGGTCAATTAACACTTATTTATACCTCCTTTAAGCAGCCTTTACATTGTTAGATTAACTCAGCCCCACATTTCAATTTGTATGAAACAGCCTAGCATTTTGGCTGCCCCTCTCTCTGAATTATTGCACAGTAAACTCCCTTCTTTCTGCCCGAGGTCAGCTATCTCAATTGCTTAACATTTGCCCTTTGCCCCCTGTAGAGAGCTCCCTAGCGCAAGGCTAAAATAACTACCTTCATGGACAAGGGACATAACAGTAAAATCACGGACTGTCTGAGGATCTTGGCACGTTAATGTTTTTTTCCCTATAGCAGCTGCTAACTGTTTGTATTTCTACCTAATAAAAGGCATTTTTTACTGTATTTATTTTATCAACTAGAAAACGGGCACGAGATTTATATTTTGGAAATTTGTTAGGGGAGGTGGTGATAATGTAGTACTATGTTGGCAAATTGGTGTTGCTTAGTTTCTATGCAGCGATTTCTATTGGCTGCAAAGCTCTGTAAATATAAAGAGCAAGTAAATTAAAGTGGCTTCAGTATCGAGCTGAGTTACTGGAGACATTTTCTAACTTGCAGGAGGCAACAACTTTAATATTTTATTGTAAAAAAATCCAAAGTAAGGAATTTAGGGTAGTTATGATATGGAATGGCAAATGGTTTTGTATTTAAAATAATGGCGTCTAAAATATTCCCTAATGTGTGAATGTGTTTATAATGTTGCGGTCTAGTCTTTTTTTGGTTTAATTTTCTGTTTGCGTGTGATGTATGCCGTAGCCAATCAGATTGCTTCTTTTGTTACGCAACGTAACGTAGCAATTACCGCACGTGAAAATTTTATATTGACGACGGCGTTGAAGGTGTAAGGAGTGTTGTGGTAGTATGGAGCTTCGCGCATAATGTAAGTGCTTTTACTAATTGTAATGTAACTGTATCTTGGTAACAATGTCTTTAATTGTAATTGTTATTCTTGTGCGATTATGTATATATAATGCACTTGCTATTTTGTGCTGTTTCAATAATATATGTTATATGTTATCGTGTCATAATATGTAAAAAAAAAATCTTTGTGGGAACGGTATTTCGTTTGCGAGCATATATGGATTTGGATTTGTTATATTTGTATTTTGCACTCACAATTTTGTTATTTATGAAGGTGGCTAAAGTGCTGTACATTTTATAGTAGTGCTTCTATTGTGAGTATATTTTTAATGAATTTAATTAAATACGTATTTGATATATTTGATATGTCTTTTTAAATGTAACATTGTGTGTTGCGTGTTTTTATTGTTATCACGGAGTGGTATTCAGCCATGTAACAAGATAATAATTTGCAGTAAGCATTTGTGTATTTTGCTGAAACATCGTAATAATAAGACGTTAGATGCTAGTTTCCGCAGTTGCAATGGTGCATAATGCAGTGCTAGTTTATATACATTGATGTTAAAACGCAAAAGTAATTGTGTTCATAGTGTTTAGCTTTAAGGCTACTAATTAAAATAAATTGAAGTACATTTGTATTGTAATAATGTTTTATATGGTATGTTAATTGTGAAATTGCAATATTTTAAAACGCAATGATAGTGGTAAAATGCTAAAGTAGCTGTGTATATATTATTTTACTTTAAGGTACATATCAAAATAATGGTAATGTGTTGTAGAGTGGAGCGCTGCGCTGTAGAGTGGAGCGCTGCACTGTAGAGTGGAGCGCTGCGCTGTAGAGTGGAGCGCTGCGCTGTAGAGTGGAGCGCTGCACTGTAGAGTGGAGCGCTGCGCTGTAGAGTGGAGCGCTGCGCTGTGGAGTGGAGCGCTGTGGAGCGGAGCGCTGCGCTGTGGAGCGGAGCGTTGCGCTGTGGAGCGGAGCTCTGCGCTGTGGAGCGGAGCGCTGCGCTGTGGAGAGGAGCGCTGCGCTGTGGAGAGGAGCGCTGCGCTGTGTAGCGGAGCGCTGCGCTGTGGAGCGGAGCGCTGCGCTGTGGAGCGGAGCGCTGCGCTGTGGAGCGGAGCGCTGCGCTGTGGAGCGGAGCGCTGCGCTGTGGAGCGGAGCGCTGCCGTGCGGAGCGCTGCCGTGTGGAGCGGAGCTCTGCGCTGTGGAGCGGAGCGCTGCGCTGTGGAGAGGAGCGCTGAGCTGTGGAGCGGAGCGCTACGGAGCGGAGCGCTGCACTGTGGAGCGGAGCGCTGCCGTGTGGAGCGGAGCACTGCGCTGTAGAGCGTCAGTTCATAAAGTTTTTGTTGTCAGTAGCAAAGCGCTGTTGAGAGCAGAGGGCTGTTGCATTGTAGTAGCCCCAAAGCCTTCTTAATGTGCATATCATATTTGAAACACCTGTACTAAAAAATATTAACTGTGTAAGCTGTATTCGCATAGTTCTGAACAATACATTAATTACCCCACTTGTACTACTGAGACAAGATTTTATTGTAACGGGCAAAAATGCCCTTGTAACCCATAACAACGTTTTAGAAACACTAACCAAAAACAAAGTTTTAGTAAGACACATTAAGCTGTTAAAGTTTTTAAAGAACTATGTGCATATGTCCTGCAATTGTTTAGCCATAAGTTGCTACACATGAAGAGCAGAGCATAAATATTTGTAAGCAAATGTAACAAATACTTTCAAGTATACAAGCTGCATAAGGTAATTTATTATAGACGACAAAGCCTTCTTAATGCGTTCCTTGTATTTTAAACATACACGTTTTATTGTAAACATCCATAAAAAATACTTTTTACTGCATAAGCTCTGTGCATGCAGTTGGCAACCTTAAAAGCACTTGTATTATATCGGAACCTGTGTAAACGTGTAACGATTATAAGTGATATACATAAAATAGCCAGTTAGGAAGAATGGGTACCTTCCGTATTAGAAGCTGATGCGTTGGGGAGTGTCTTTTATTGAACAAACTGTGGCCGATGATGCTTAAGTGTGGAGTGTTTAAAGTGGTGGAATAGTTAAAATGTGACCTTAGTCAAAGTAGTGTTGAAAAATGTGAATTTATTTCTGGTTTCTTAGTGTTCATTTGAAGGCCAGCAAGGTTTGTTTTGTAAAATAAGCTACATGTGTTTATCGACTTACTACTTGAACAGCGTTTCCCAAATACACATCAAGTTAATAAAGTTTTTGTTGTTGGTAGCACAGCGCTGTTGAGAGCAGATTACTGTTGCATTGTAGTTATGCCCAAAGCCTTTTTAATATGCATATTATATTTGAAACACCTGTACCCAAAAATATGTAAGCTGTTTGCGTGCAGTTGTGAATAACACTTTAATTAACGTACTTGTATTAGTGAGGTAACATTTTATTGTAACTGCTAAAAATGCCCTTCTAACCAAAAACAACATTTTACTAAGACACATTAAGCTGTTAATTCTGAAGAACTTTGCATATATGCCCTGCAACTGTTTAGATGTGAGTTGCTACACATGAAAAGTGGAGCATAAATATTTGTAAACACCTGTAACAAATACTAACAAGTATACACGCTGTATAAGGTACTTTATTTTAGACGACAAAGCCTTCTTAATGCGCACATTATTCTAAGCACGCACATTTTATTTTAAACATCCATAAAAAATACTATTTACTGCCCAAGCTCTGTGCACACAGTTGGCAATATGAAAAGCACTTGTATTATATTGAAACCTGTGTAAACGTAGAATGGTTATAAGTGAAGTACATGAAATACGTTGTCTTTTTAGAGAATATTACAATGTATATAGCGTGTGGAAAGGGGCGACCATTCGGTCCCCCCGAACGTATGGCGGAGTACCACGATCCCCCCGGGAAGCCATCTTGGGCGGGAGGCGAGTCTCGGCTGGTATGCCCGAAGCGGCGTAGCCGGGGCGCGCCTTTTTCCCGCCCTGGAGTGGGCTGGCCTAGACACTGACGCGGCCGGCCACGCCCTTGGGGCAGGCAGGGGCGGGTTTACGCCCGCCCTGAAGACGGATAAAAGGAGCAACAAGCCAAGGAAGCATCCTCTTGTTCCTGTGCTCTGAAGCTGCACCTCCTCGCTGCACGTGAGCTCGAGACGGAACGAAGAGCCAATTTTGAGCGTTGTAATCTTTCTTGTTTGTTTTACAGATACTCTGTTGGAGAATGCCCAAGAAAGCGGGAAAGCGAATGACTACCGACCAGATGCTGCGTGTTCTTATGAAAGAGGTGACCGACCTAAAGAGGCGAATGGCGGATAAAGACGAGGAAGGGGGACCGAAACGTCCTTTGGCAGGAGCAGCTCCGGGAGGAAAAGGCAAGTGGCCCAGAAGGGGAGCAGCTGGGGGAGACATCCCGGTTCCCAGTACCCCACACGAAGAGCCAACTCCGATGCCGGTAGAGGGGAATCCGATTCCCGTGGTGGTCACCCCCGTGTCCGGGGAGGATATGCCGCCCGAGCTGGCAGCACAATTAGCAGCGTGGTTGGGTAAAGGTAGCGAGGGCACCACGGCTGACGACGCGCGGGTGTTGATGAAGCAACTGCGTGAAACAAGGGAAGCGGCGAAGGCACCATCGCCGGCTGCGGCAGTAGAGAAACCACTTGGGACAGGTCCAGTCGCAGATGCAGCTTCCGGTTCAGGTAAGCGGCCATTGCCGATTGCGAGGGATGAGTCTGCACCCTCACGAAGGGAAAAGTTGGGTCAACATGTCCCTCTGGCTATTAAAGAGAAGATATGGGCAGATGAGTATATAAACATCTTCTCGTTGCTTACCGATCATTATGAGATGGAGCATGTTAAGAGCCAGAAGGAGCTCATGCATCCGAGTGTTTGGCGCGCAAAGATGGCCGCCTTTAAGGTAAATGAAAACATTGGCACTTGGGGCAGAGCGTGGGGGATTTTTACATCCATCATGGGTGAACGTAGGCCCGAGTTGCTGTCCGAATTACCGATTTATCAGTCACGGATCATGGGGTATTCTGTATCACACGAGGGCAATCAATGGTTCTGTTACGATAATATTTTCAGAAAAGCGAAAGAACATGATAAAAACTTAACTTGGGATTGTTATGATTCTGTGTCTTGGTCCAAAATGGAAGATACTGGTATGTTGAAGTTGCCCTTGGTAGGGAGTAGCGTGGGTGAATCCTCCCGCCAATATGCTGGGACGCCCTTTCGATCAGGTACGAGTAACGACTACCACTCGAGGCCGATCGGCAATGCAGGTAAAAGGGGGATTTGTTGGAACTTTAACAGGGGTAAATGTACGAGGCCCCAGGGGTCATGCAAATTTAGGCACGAATGTGGTGGGTGTGGGCAATCATCCCATCCTGAGTCCATGTGCAGAGCCAAAACGGGTGATAACGGGGGTAGAGGAGGCACCAAACAGGTCTAATATAGTCCGAGGGGCGCCTTTACCTACTCCGATTGATACCATGGCAATGATTCCCTGGCTCAGCGAATACCCGGATCACGCTTCCGCTGGGGTGTTGCGGAACGGGTTTTCATATGGATTATCGCATCCCAGTGGGGGAGTTTCAGGGTGTAGCGAAATGTAAAAACCAAATATCGGTCTTGCAACATACGACCGTGGTACAGGAAAAGATCGGGAAAGAGGTTACTCGAGGTCGAGTCGCCGGTCCATTTAATGTGCCACCAGTGGCTAACTTTGTTTGTTCCCCTTTAGGGGTGGTCCCCAAGAAGGACCCGGGTGAGTTTCGGCTGATACATAATTTATCAGCCCCACGTGGTCTTTCCGTAAACGATGCGATAGACCCGGAAGTGTGTTCGGTGCGGTACGCATCCTTCGATGAGGCCGTAGCCATATTGAATCGCCTGGGGCCCGGTGCGCTGATGGCAAAATCTGATATCGAGTCAGCGTTCCAGTTGCTCCCGGTACATCCAGACGACCAGCGTCTTCTTGGTCTCATGTTTCAGGGTCACTATTACATGGATAGGTGTATGCCAATGGGGTGCTCTATATCTTGTGCCTATTTTGAAAAGTTCAGTTGTTTCCTGCAATGGGTCTTCACAAGGAAGACGGGGTTTCAACATGTTATGCATTATCTCGATGACTTTCTGTTTCTGGGGGCAGCCAGGGATCCAGAATGTGGACAGGCTTTGACTGAATTTTGTGTCTTGATGAATCAGTTTGGCGTGCCATTGGCACCAGGTAAGACTGTGGGTCCCTCGACTTGCCTCGAGTTTCTGGGGATCGAGCTCGACTCTGAAGAAGGTTGTTTTCGTTTACCAAGAGACAAAGTGTTAAGATTCAGGGCATGCCTGCAAACGTGTATAAGTAAGTCTAAGGTTAAGCTACATCAATTACAACAATTGGTGGGACAGTTGAATTTTGCCCTAAGAGTAATACCGATGGCCCGCCCCTTTTCCCGCTCGATCGCTCAAGCCATGGTCAGCCTGAAGGAGGGTAATCATCGCACGAGGCTCTCGGCAGAGGTTCGCCAGGACATGCGCATTTGGTTGGCATTTCTGGCGGATTTCAATGGTCGAATTGTCTGGAACAAACCGGCGGTGTCCTCTGAGGAGCTGGGGCTGTGGACAGATTCGGCAGGGAGCATTGGTTTTGGTGCCATATTCGGCACTCAGTGGTCGGCACAAAAATGGCCGTCATGGTGGCATGATGGTGGACTGACAAGTAACATTGCTTTTCTGGAACTTTTCCCCATTCTGGTGGCCCTGAGAACTTGGCCCGAGGGGTTCAGAGATCACTCTGTGGTATTCTGGTCTGATAACATGACCGTGGTTGAGTGTATCAATAGCCAGGCAGCACGATGCAAATGGATTCTGAGATTGCTCAAGGAAATTGTATTACTGTGTATGCAATTGAATGTGATATTTAAGGCAAGACATGTGCCGGGGGTGATGAACCAGGCGGCTGATGCGCTTTCTCGTTTTCGTATGCAGGCCTTCTGGGGTTTTCTGCCCACAGCGGACCCGGTGGCGGCACCCTTTCCCGAAGCTCTCTGGTCTCTCGGTGCCCCGAACTTCGAAACCTCGTGGGAGAGAGTTTAGCACCCAGGACGAGGAAGGCATATGAAGGGGCGTTCCGTTCCTATTGGGCCTTCTTGGGGGCTGCTAGAGGGGAGCTTTGGGGCCAGGAGGAGTTAGTAGTGAAATTCCTGCTGTCTTTACATCAGGCAGGCAAATCAGTGGCTACGGCCCAGAGGCATCGGGCCGCCATTTCCTTTGTGGCTAGGGCTCATGGGATCCAGGACCCGACAGCGTCTTTCGTTGTGCAAAAAGCGCTACGTGGGTGGCAACGCCTTGAGGGTCGCAGAGTAGATGAAAGGCGCCCGATAGGTTTGGATAGGTTGGCCCTGTTATTATCTATACTCCCTGCAACGTGTTCATCCCAGTATGAAACAGTGTTATTCCGAGCCGCTTTTACGCTGGCATTCCATGGGGCTATGCGGGTAAGCGAACTAGTGGCAAGGAACAAGCAGGATGTGATGGGGGGACTGTGCCGAGAGCACGTTCAGGTCAGAGGGGAGACAATGACTGTCTCGTTTGTCAGGTCCAAGACCGATCAGGGTGCGATGGGCGACTGCATAATCATACAAAGGATTCCCGGGTCCTCCATGTGCCCGGTGAGTTGTGTAGAGGAATATTTAGCACAAAGGGTGGCATCATGGGGGGGGACCTTGTTGAGACACGCTGACGCCACCCCACTGACGAGGTTTCAGTTTCAGCGGGTGCTTGCGATGTCGATTGCCGCTGCGGGCTTGAACCCGGGCGAGTTTGGGACCCATTCCTTTCGGATAGGGGCTGCTACAGAGGCTACAGCCAGGGGTCTGAATGTCGAACAAGTTAAACGTGTGGGGCGTTGGTCCTCCAACTGTTATAAAAGGTATGTGCGGTTGCACATGTTGTGAAGCTGTAATGATGTACTCACGCTTCTTGTTTTTGTTTGGTTTCAGTTGCGCAAGCCTACGAGGCGGGGCGGACTATGCAGTCGACCCAACACCGGGCCAGCGGTCAGACATCACCGGCTGTGAAAAAGGAGGTGTGGGTCGTGGGCCACTCATACGTGAGGCGTGCCGCGGACGTATTCAAAGCAGGTGACATGATTCACGTGGCTGGGGAATACGGGTACAGTGTGTCCTTCTACGGAAGGGGCGGACTCTGTATTGACCAGTTTCAATCATTTTTCGAGGATTTGCTAGGGCGGACGAGGTCACCGCCGTCTATAGTCATAGTACATCTTGGGGGCAATGATTTGGTCACCACTGGTAGACGACTTCTTCTTGAGGCGATGCTTTCCACTGTAAGTTGGTTAGCGAGGAGAGTTCCAGGGTGCACAATTGCATGGTCCCATATGATCCCACGAAAAGTATGGCGGGGGGCTATTTCTGTTTCTGCTCTGAATCATTCAGTAAGAAAAATTAATAACAAAGTGAGTAGATTGTTCCGTTCCAATACACTGCATTCTATTTCGCATGGTTGTATTAATGGTGACAGTATGTATTTGGGGGATGGTGTTCATTTGTCCCGGGTGGGGAACGAGTTACTCATAGGAGACTTGATAGCTTGGCTAAAGACTTTAAGACATGACCTTTAGGTAGGAGTGTTGTGGGGGGTCCGGATAGCCGGTCAACTATCCGGCCTGTGGCGGTAAGGTCATGATCGGTGAGCACTAATTGGAAGATCCCTATGAGTGGGCGTCACCCATTACGGATGGGAGCGCTCGAGGGAGGTGGCCATTGGCCCCTCAACGGGGAGGCGGTCCCTTCTAAGGATGGGCCGCCGAAAGGAAAGGAAAGGCGGTCAAGGCCCCTTCCTGGGTAGGAGGGGCTACAGCCCCCTCCTGGAGAATTTCCCGGGGCCAGGACATCTGCGACGGCAGATGTGGTAAGTTGTGTGGGGTTTGGGGGGGGGTCTACGCTACCTTCTAGATACCTCACACGAGTCCTCGGACGACCTTTAAGTGGCGTCGAGTTTATTGGGGCCCCCGTCAAGTCAAGGGAAATTGGTAGTTGCACTTGAGGTACACCTCTGTGCGGTCGCCCCTCACAAGTGAGGGGGATATTTCTGGTTTAGGGATCTTGACACCGGTTACGACCTTGCCGTTGGCCCTTAAACGTTAGGATGTACAATTTCAAAATTTCAAGTTAAATGTTTTGTAGGATGTTAGTTCGGCTAGGAGAACCTTTGTATTAGAGAATATGTTAAGGTTAGCCAAACATCGCAATGTGGTAATGAAATTGTACATAATATGAAACTGTTATTTTAATGTTTTAATTTTGTTTCATATTTTAATAAATACGGCCGGGAGGGTCACTCCCTCCCGTCTTCCAAAAGTTCAGAACTGTTTCCGGTTTCCCATCCTTGGGGATTGTGTTGAGAGGGGGTGGCGGGTATCTCAGCCATATGGAAAGGGGCGACCATTCGGTCCCCCCGAACGTATGGCGGAGTACCACGATCCCCCCGGGAAGCCATCTTGGGCGGGAGGCGAGTCTCGGCTGGTATGCCCGAAGCGGCGTAGCCGGGGCGCGCCTTTTTCCCGCCCTGGAGTGGGCTGGCCTAGACACTGACGCGGCCGGCCACGCCCTTGGGGCAGGCAGGGGCGGGTTTACGCCCGCCCTGAAGACGGATAAAAGGAGCAACAAGCCAAGGAAGCATCCTCTTGTTCCTGTGCTTTGAAGCTGCACCTCCTCGCTGCACGTGAGCTCGAGACGGAACGAAGAGCCAATTTTGACCCACCCACCAGCCCCTGAGGACAGCAAGTGGTTTTGAATAAAGTTTGATGTGGTAACTCTAATTTTGTTTGCAGGTTGGGATTATTATCGTGATAACTTTGAATATGCAATAAAGAATGGTCAATTTGTGGTATGTTTTGCAAATAAAGTAATCCTGCACAAGTGTTGATCAGTAAGCATGCTTTTAATAAAGTTGTTGTTGTTACTGCCTTTTAAGTAGATTAGTCATTTAGTTTAGAATTGTCGTATTTATTTTGGTCGGGCGGTAAGGTCATGATCGGTGAGCACTAATTGGAAGATCCCTATGAGTGGGCGTCACCCATTACGGATGGGAGCGCTCGAGGGAGGTGGCCATTGGCCCCTCAACGGGGAGGCGGTCCCTTCTAAGGATGGGCCGCCGAAAGGAAAGGAAAGGCGGTCAAGGCCCCTTCCTGGGTAGGAGGGGCTACAGCCCCCTCCTGGAGAATTTCCCGGGGCCAGGACATCTGCGACGGCAGATGTGGTAAGTTGTGTGGGGTTTGGGGGGGGTCTACGCTACCTTCTAGATACCTCACACGAGTCCTCGGACGACCTTTAAGTGGCGTCGAGTTTATTGGGGCCCCCGTCAAGTCAAGGGAAATTGGTAGTTGCACTTGAGGTACACCTCTGTGCGGTCGCCCCTCACAAGTGAGGGGGATATTTCTGGTTTAGGGATCTTGACACCGGTTACGACCTTGCCGTTGGCCCTTAAACGTTAGGATGTACAATTTCAAAATTTCAAGTTAAATGTTTTGTAGGATGTTAGTTCGGCTAGGAGAACCTTTGTATTAGAGAATATGTTAAGGTTAGCCAAACATCGCAATGTGGTAATGAAATTGTACATAATATGAAACTGTTATTTTAATGTTTTAATTTTGTTTCATATTTTAATAAATATGGCCGGGAGGGTCACTCCCTCCCGTCTTCCAAAAGTTCAGAACTGTTTCCGGTTTCCCATCCTTGGGGATTGTGTTGAGAGGGGGTGGCGGGTATCTCAGCCATATTGTAAGTGCAATTTAAAAGACACATTATCAGACATGCCAACTATCTTTATTTAGACGTGAGACTACCAATTTGAAAACTAGTTTGCCGCTTCTCCATTACTCCAAGCAAAATCCGATTCCTTGGGAGTTTTCGCTAACAGGGCTTGGCATTGTATAAAGTGCTAACTCTTCCAGCAAATAGTAGCGATGCAAGGGCTCTTAAGGGGGTGAAAAACTGACAAAGCGTTATTAATAAGCGTGCTTTAAAGAACTGCAAAGTACTAAAGGGAGGTGGGAGCGAGGGGGGGGATTGGAACGCTCTTTTAGCAGGGGCTGCCACACAGGGTTGAATGGTATGTGCACTGTCATAAGCTTACTAGGCTAGTGCCCAACAGTTGCATTAGCCTCTCTGCCTGCCATTATGTTCCATGCTTCTAAAAGGCAAGAAAAATATGTGCATTTGCATTTTAAATGTCCTATCCTACAGCAACACACTTCTAAAGCCAATACAGTAACTGTATTCAAGCTGTATAAGGTACTTTATTTTAAACAACAAAGCTTTCTTAATGCGTACATTATTTTATGCATGCACATTTTATTTTAAACGTCCATAAAAAATACTATTTACTGCACAAGCTCTGTGCACGCAGTTGGCAATAGAAAAGCACTTGTATTAAATTAAAACCTGTGTAAACGTAGAACGGTTATAAGTGAAATACATGAAATATGTTGTCTCTTTAGAAAATATTACAATGTATATAGCGTGTTGTAAGTGCAATTTAAAAGACACATTATTGGACATGCCAACCCTCTTTATTTAGATGTGAGACTACCAATTTGAAAACTAGTTCGCTGCTTCTCGATTACTACAAGCAAAAACCCGATTCCTTGGGAGTTTCAGCTAACAGGGCTTGGCATTGTATAAAGTGCTAACTCTTCCAGCAAAGAGTTGCGATGCAAGGGCTCTTGAGGGGGTGAAAAACGAGCAAAGCGTTATTAATAAGAGAAGCGTGTTTTAAAAAACTGCAAAGTACTAAATTAAGGTGGGGGCGAGAGGAGGGGGGTTTGGAACGCTGTTTTAGCGGCGGCTGCCACAGAAGGGTGAAGGGTATATATGCACTGCCAAAAACTTGGTAGGCTATTGCTCAACAGTTGCATTAGCCTCTCTGCCTGCCATTATGCTCCATGCTTCAAAAAGGTAAGAAAAATATGTGCATTTGCGGTTTAAATGTCCGATCCTACAGCAACACATTTGCAAAGCTAATACAGTAACTGTATTCAAAGCCCCATTCTCCTTATTCTTTTTTTAAAATCTTCCAGTTTGCTCTCCTGAAATGTTAATATGTATGCATTATAGTCTGTGCATGCTTTTAACACTAATTAAGAGCTAATACTGAAATGTTAACAAAAATATTTTTATAATAGACTTTGTATTAAATCGCGCCGAGAAATACTTTTTAAAAATAATAATGTAACGCAAATATGAAAGTAAATACATGAACATTTTGTTAAGGACTTATGTTTGCGTTGCTGAAGTTCTTTTTGAAAATTGTTGAAAAAGTTGTTTTTTTAAAGTGGGTAAAAGCAGTATTTGAAAGTAAGCAAATCCTGTAAAAGTAAGAGATAATAAACATTAATCACTAATACTTGTTAGTAATTTTTTTTCTTTTGTAATAGCATGACACATATTAATACAGTGTACTAACAGTAAGTGTAGTACTGCAGTATTACTGTAGCATATGATGTTATTTATAAAATGGTACTAATCGCATCTATGCAAAAACTGCCTTCACTTTTTTGTAATGCATATATAATAAGTAATATAGTGTGCTATTTTTTAAAGCTTTATATTAAAGTAGCTATCCAAATCAATAATTGTACGATAACTTTTGTTTTAACATGCAAACCTATAAAAGGTTGTTATATGTATTAAAATTCAAAACGTTTTAATTAAATAGACTATATTATTTAGAGCAAACTTACCAGCTGTAAATGGCACAAGGTTATTCAATCCGAAACTTCTGCGATGCGGTTAGCAACGGTCAAAGCATTTTCTTTAAGTAGAGTCTTGTGTTTATATAGTTTACGTTAAGGGCAATAAAATCCAGAGAGCACATGGTAAAATAATTCTGTTTCGTTTCTTCGAATTGAAGGCAGTTGGTGATGCACAAGTAAGAACGAAACTGAATGTTTAAGCAAGACAATGTTTTCCAACAACAGCGAATTGCCATCTAGATTTAAACTATATGTATGCCTTACAACTGTTTAAGCCTGTGGTTCCCAAACTGTGCGCCGTAACCAGGAGCCAGGGGCGCCGCGACCACAATTGGGAAAAGTGAAGCAGCCTCTGTCAAAATACCTCCCACCTGCAAAAACCGGGGACATAGTTTGTCCCAAGAATGCACTGCTGCCATTGCCTGACATACATGCGTACATATACATGTCTTACGTGTGTTTGTCGGAGGTAGTCTCCATTACGGGCCATACAATTGCCAAACGCAGCTCCAGCCGAGGGAAAGTTACTTGTGCCGTCTTCTGCCGTAGGACCCTCTTCCCACGTAAGGTAAATTAAAAGGGCTGTTGGTGTTGATTTGTAACGTTTTTACAACACGTTGCTTAAGTTTTCTGGGTTCAGTGTTGCCATTTGTCTGTGCGTCTCTTTGCTGCGGAGAATGTGAAGAGGTCTCTTTATTTATTTTACCTGTTTCGTGATGATTCATGGTGTTTTAGCTGGCAGTGCGTTTACCCGGAGATCTTGACCCTTCAAGATTTTTTAATGAAGTTCTCCGGTATTTATTTTCTTATGTTTCACTCTTCATTTTCGAGCTGTATGCCAATAGCACGCTTTTAGCATCGGGCTGTGCCTGGATAATTTAAATACTAACCACAAACAGGGCGGCAGTTTGGAAGGGCAAAAACTGAACAGAAGCTTTTGTTACTTTTGGGCCTGGTTAAGCCAAGTCTCCAGGCGATCTCTAAACCTCTGCACTTCCTACATAAAAGTTGGCATAAGCTTGCTATGCATGGCCTCCAGGTCGCTGATGCTTTGGGGCTGTTCATTCTTTGCAGTACTTTACAGAATTTCAAGCCCTGATTATTTATTGACTCATCTCTTTCGAGCTTCCAAACAGAATGATGGACAGATAGGTAGATAGATAAATAGGTAGGTAAGTAGGTAGATAGATAGATAAATAGGTAGGTAAGTAGGTAGATAGAGAGATAGATAGATCTACCTTTTTTGCAGAATTAATATGTCTGGTCGAAGCCACTGTTATGTGTTGCAAATGCTTCCATGCCATTCTTTAAAACTCTGGGCATTTGATATCGATTAAGGAAGCAGCATATTTCGCCTCACCTGGAAATGAATGTCTGACAAGAGACTTTAGAATATTTTCACACCTTGCCATATGATTGTCTTGTTGATTGTATGTTTTCTGTTTAAGATTATTTGGATACTGTTTTCCCAAAATACCATAAGCAGAGTGTTTATTAGGAAAAATACATATACACGGGGATTCCCAGCACCACAACTTTGCATAAGCTGTGCAAGCAGAGACAGGCCACACATTTCTAGCCGTTCATTCCCAGGGCTTCAATGGAGATCATCTGATAAAACTGAAACAAGGACAAATTCTGAGGCCAGAAAGTGCAAGAGTGACCTGCAAAAATGTAAACTAACATCACTGAGCGAGCTGATCATACATTTTTAGCCTCATGTGCCAGACCCAGAAGCAAGACATTACTCATCATAGGCAGGCACAGGCTGAATGCATGGCTATTGAGAGCACAAGGGTGGATAATTCCCTGTATTCATATGGAAGGCAGTACAGCCAGCTCCAAGATTCAATTAGAATCAAGCTGGGTGCTATATAAAAGTTTCAAGCCACACACTCAAATGAGAGAGATATTGAAAAAAAAGTTCTACATTTGTGGGTACTAAAAGCAGAGGTTCGTCTTACTAACAGCCATGCCGATCTCCTGCCTATCCTTCGCTTTAAACCTGCATCAGCAGCATTATTTTTCCTGTAAAAACAGAGCACGATAGAAATCAGACATGAAATATAAGTCAAGCCAAGGCCTTTTTCTCTCTGAGAGAAGGTCTTGGCTTGGCTTATATTTTATGTCTGATTTCTAATGTGCTCCATTTTTACAGTAAAAATAATGCTGGTGAAATGCTGGTCACAGTTTGGGAACCACAACCTTAAATGTGACAAAAGGGTGAAAGTGGCGAGAGGAAAGCCAAAAGCACAGAAAGGCAAAACTGAAAAGATGTGAAAGAAAGGCAAATCGCAAGAGACAGAGGTGAAAAAATAAGTCTAAAAGAGAGAAGCAGATGTGGATCTCAGATTTAGTTTTTATTAAACAACTGTTCTCTTATTTTTTTTTACAAATATGACTATAATACCTTCATTGCATCCCAATTAATTTAAGGAAGACAACAGGAAGTACTCCCGAGGTCGGGCTTACATACTCCCCCCACCCGCCCCCCGGTAAAAAAATGGTGGGGAGCCACGGCCATTTGCCAATTAGGTCAAGGGAGCCATGACTACAAAAAGTTTGGGAACCACTGGTTTAAGCATTTGTCCTTTATTGAAGCTGTATGTGTAATATTTATAATTAGTATAAACAAAATCAGTGGTGTTGCAGAGTTTTCTTTATCGTAGCAAACTTTAGTTTTTTAGAGCACATGGTAAAAATAATTCAGTTTCGTTTCTTCAAATTGAAGCCAGTTGGTGATGCACGAGTAAGAACAAAACTTGGGGGCAGATTTATGACGGACTTGCGCCACCGATGCGTCACGCATCATGACGCTTCCTGGTGTTTTTCCTTGCGCTAGATCAGCAAGGTGACGCATCTATGAAAATGCGTCACGCAATGTGAGATGCGACGACATCTAACTGCGCAAGATTTGGCTGCGTCACGTAACATTAAATATATGCAAGGTAGGCGTTCCCACGTACAAAGACACGCATTTCCGTCGCATCCATATTTACGACATTCCGTCACGTTGACGCATCTACAAAATGCGTCACGCAAATTTAAAAAACCTCTCGCAAGCCTACGCCACAGAAACCCACGCGCAGAAAAAATCGCAAGTCTCATTGAGTGTAGCAGAGTAATTTTTCACAAGGTGAAGAAAAATGGATCTCTTAATTTTGCAATTGGGAGTTGCAGAACCACCTGCACAGGTACTACCACAACCTCAGCCACAACCATTAGTCCCAAGGCAGCGCAGGAGAAAGGAGCGCGTTTTCCGTGTGAGGACCACACTGGCTGGATTGCGCAATGAGCAAATTATCAAACTTTACCGCCTCAAGAAAGTTTCCATTTTGACACTCCTGCGGCAGATAAAACCGCAGTTGCTGTCTGAAAATGAAAGGGGTAACAACATCCCACCGATGACCAAACTACTTGCAGTATTGCACATGTTAGCGTCTGGTTCTTTCCAAACTACTGCAGCTACATTGGCAGGGGTGTCACAAGCGTCTTTCTCTGCCTT
The DNA here is from genome assembly GCF_964263255.1 of Lissotriton vulgaris. NCBI lineage: Eukaryota > Metazoa > Chordata > Amphibia > Caudata > Salamandridae > Lissotriton > Lissotriton vulgaris. The sequence continues at coordinate 36,275 of NW_028245826.1, read as the reverse complement.
CCTGCCATCAGTTTTGGATGCAATTCTTCAGCTAACGCCACAGTACATCAATTTCCCAAGCACCCACCAGCAGCAGATGGACATCAAACAGGGCTTCTATGCCATTGCTGGATTCCCCCATGTGCTAGGAGCAATAGACTGCACACATGTCCAGTTTGTACCACCTGCTGCAACTGAACACCTCTACAGAAATCGGAAGCATACCCACTCCATTAATGTGCAAGCCATTGTGGACCATCGTGGACTATATCTCAATGTACTGGCAAAGTATCCAGGGAGTGTCCATGATGCGTACATTTTCAGAAATTGCATCATTAATGACCGTTTTCAGAATGGACAATATGGCAATGGGCTCCTAGTAGGTAAGCCAAATGCGTTGAAGAAATAAGTATACTATGCAATAGTTCTTCGTACTTTGCCACACCACATGTCGGCATTTCACCATGATATAATAAGTCAATGTGGGTGGGGGGGGGGTGGGGGAGTATTGCACAGGGATGTCCCATAAAATCAGCAGAGTCAATTCCACCAGATTGTATGTGCTCACTTTAGTGCGAATGTTGATGCAAATCCTGTGCCCGCTGTAAGCAGGTGTAAGGACTGTAGTTGCATTGTAACAATCATGCCCCCCCGAGCATTTTAGGTTTATGTGTTGTGGTTGCAATTACATATCTGCAATGTACCACTGTCATGGCACAGATCACTCACACATCACTCAAGTCATGGCATCATGGTGTGCAGCATTGTAAATGCTGTGCATAAATGTTTTTTGAAGGGTGGTGCTGAGTAACTGGTGCCTCTTTGTTGGTATGGAGGGATGTGCAAGTCAATGTCAAATAGTCCCATGACAACTAACACTAATTAAATATAGAAATGTGCATTGCTTAGTAAGAAATGCAATTATCATTATTTAATGGGTGACACATGTAATTTTGTTTGAAAGAAACATGAAGTATCACTTCATGGCCCAGATTCACAATTAGTCGATCTACCCTGGTAATCTGCAGGGATGCAGCAGTAAATGTGCACAGCATCTCCACCACCCATGATGCCCTGCCATTACAATGCCATGCACCATGGTGGCAATTCTGCCCAGATGTCTCATGCAACTGGCCTGTAACAGTGGGGCTTTGCTGGAGTTGCGATGCAAGTGTGACGTAGCTCCAGCAATGGTCTGTGTTGGCCTCATTTGCACAACACATAGCACTTGTGTGATCAGTCACTATCTCCTTGTGCTATTCATGAGTCTATATCTTACAACTCTATTAACATTTCTCCTCAGTCCTGTGCAGTAGGGTATATACGTAGTCCTTTCTCTACCTCCCTATGCAGTGACGCAGTCTCTGCTTTGGACCACTTCAACATATCAGACTGCCATACTTCGACATTAGGGGGTCTGTGCAACTTCCATCTCTTTTTCAGTGCTTGAAGTGCCAATTGGAGGCCCAGGTCCACTAATTTCAGTACTGCCTTACACGTCTTGGATATTGTACTGTTACCTATCAGGCAGGGTAGTGCACCTTCATGGATCTGCTGAGCTCTTACAGTGTATATTGTGTTTGTGATTTCACACTCAGTAGTTGCGTACTCTTGGGTATGGCCATAGTATGTGAAGAATATTTGTGTCATCCTTATTACATCTAGGGTAATTGTGGGGAGTAGCAGGAAATATGCTGTGTAGCCTTTGGGGAGTGAGATTAGCTCTATGCAAAAGCATGGCCTGTATAAATGGGAATTTGTCAATCCTGTATACCGTCCTAGGGTGGGCCAGGATGATTGGCCATTCGCCGTCTGTCATGGCCTACCCTGTGTCTGCTATCCAAGCTTCCCTGACTTTTGTGAGGGGCAAACATGCATGTTCCATAATGCCCACATATACCCACTTTACTAGGTATCCACCCGTCAACATATAGTGGAGGATTTGCACCACTTCATGTTGGTTTGGCTTGGTGCGTTGTGGAGCCCAGGTGCGTCATACATCGTGGCTCACCGAGGCGTGTACAACATACAGTGATTGCAGGGCCTCTGTGGATAGTAGGAAGGTAGCATGATCTAGTATGGTGTTCTTTACAAACAAATCTCCAACTCTGTCCATCCCAGTATCTGTCCAGGGTAGTAATCTGCGTTGTGTGTGGTTCCCTTGTGGAGTTGGTTGTCCAAGCAGGGGGATGTTGTCTGCGTAAGGAATGGTTCCTGCACTCTACTTTAATGCTGTCCACCAACATCTCAGAGGCACATGCAGTAGGGGGTGGCACTCCCTGGGAATCCTGACTGTAGGTAGTGAAAGGAGTGAAGTTACCCGCGTGCAAATTTTGCCACCGTCAAAGCTACTTTGGAGATTACTACCCGACACCCATTTCATCATCCATTGTAGGTGGCTAGTATTATAGTAGCATTGTAGGTCTGGTACACCTTTGCTCCTTGTCTGGTGTTCAGCTGTAACTTCTTGACACTGATCTGCCGTCTCCCTGTCCCCAAAATGAGAATCATCACTAACGACTTTAGTGTGTCAAAAATTGGTTGTGGGAGTAGGACTGGCAACTTCACAAAGTACTACAGTATTTTGGGGAGCAGGACCATGTTTGAGAAAGCCACCCGGCCCATTACAGAAAGGGGCATGGATGTACAAAAGGTCACGCCACTTTGCAGGCCTTTGCTTGCTTGCCGCACATTGCCCTCAATCTGGTCTTCCGGGCACTGGTATACGTCAATACCAACGTATTGAAACATAGTTGCAGATACCTGGATCTTGTGTGTGCCTGAATGTATATGGGTAGGTCGCACACCGTCTTGGGAAAAGAAGCACAGTGATTTACCAGGGTTTACCGGCAAGGCACAATTCCTTTTTAAATGCATAAAGATGGTTGGTAGGTTTGTAGGGTCACCTTGCAGATTTTGGAGGGACCTCATTATATTCTCCACATATATGGTGATCTAAATATGGGTCTGTACAACTAGAATGGCCACCTCTGTCGCTCTAGTGCAGAGTGCAATTGCCAGGGGTTCCAGTGTGGGTATGAACAGTAACGGTGACAGCGGGCACCCCTGTCGGGTGCCCCTGTGGACGTAATAACTGTCTGAACTGTGCCTGCCTGTGCGTGCTGTTGCTGTTGTGTTTGTGTACAGTACACGGATCCATGTCATCATGCCATTTTTGGTATCCAAAGCGACTTAAGGATTCAAACATGAATTCCCATGTCAGGGACTCAAATGCTTGTCTGAGGTCCGGGGCCATGCAGCCAGTGTGGCCAAGTCCCTGTGGGGTGGTCGTCATGAGGATGTGGAGTTCAATCATATATTTGGAAGTACTCCTCTCTGGGAGAAAGCCACATTGATCTCTTTGGATCATGCCAGGGAGATGGACTTCTGTTAGACGGAGACCCGGAGTGTCGGCCGAGTACAGGGGGGAGAGGCCTCCGGTGAGGGCCGTCTCCGGTGATCGTACAGACAAGTAACTTCCCCTCCACAGATGGACACCACACAAGGATGCTTTTAACACACTTTATATACGAATCTTGAGGCAAGGTGATAACGATACAGGGGTACCAGGATACGAGGATCATGCCAATTCTAGTCTCTGCAGGGAAAAGGGGTAGCGGGACAGTCTTGGTACCGGGCCGGTACTGGAACAGCAAGAGATGGAGCTCACAATCCTCGAGCTTGAGGGTTCGCAAAGATGGGCCGCGGCAGCGCCAGCAGGCTTCGATGGTGGTTCACGATGGATAGGGCCGCGGCAGCGCTAGCAGGCTTCGAAGGTAGTTCACAAAGAAGGGGCCGCGGCAGCGCCAGCAGGCCTTCAAGGATGAGTTTGTCTCGGTGTCTCTCGACTCCAGGATACAACTGCCTTCCTGCTCTGGAGCTGCCCCAGTTATAGGTCTGGCCTCCTTTGATGTCTGGACCCTCGCACTTGGAGGTCGGGAGGTCCGGGATGAGGGAGTCCAGACACCCAGCAGGGGGTTTGAGCCAGCGCCCGCGGAGGCCGGGGGCGATCGACACCTGGCGGAGGGGAGCCGTTGACACTCCTTCTCCTATTGACCTGCCAAGTGGTCTCTTCACCTCCTGGGTGGATGGTGGTGCCTCGATGTCGGGGCCTGGCCAGGCCCAGAGTTGGGGTTGATCTGAGGCCACGCGTCCTTGTCGGGCAGTGTCTCAAAATGGCGGCTGGGCCGGGGCAGTGGTACTGACGTGGTCCCGGGCCAGCCGAAATCGGGGTGTTCAGGAGTTGGGGTCCCGTTGTGGACGGGCCGGGGGTTGTCCCGGTGGGTTGCCGGGATGATTCCTCTCTTGGATACAGGGGAGCAAGGGTCCGGGCCTCTCCATGCGGAGAGGGAGCGGGCCGTCCACGAGGCCTGTCCAACAGCTGCTATTTCTAAGGTGATAGCTTTGCTAAGGATTTCATACTCCCAGGAGAGCATGGACAGGGGTCTACAAATTCACACGTCAAGGGTGTCTCTGCCGGGCTGTGTGATGGAGATGATTAAGGCCTGCATAGTCGTGACTGGTAGATGGGCAACTTCATAAACATATTCTTATAATGTTTATCAATACAGGTGCCAAGGTGTCGGAGTAAGTGTGGTAAAACTCTCCAGGCATGCCATCCATACCCGGAGACTTATGCCGGTTTAGTGTGTGAATGTTAATTTAAAAATCCAGTTGTGTAATGGGTGTTGCTAGGGACGTCTGGATTTCCTGGGTCACGGTTGGAATCATCAATTCATCTAGCAAGTCTATCGGCAGAAGGCTAATGGCGTTTTGATTGTGCACCACGTGCCCTGACCTGTTCTCTGCGTGGTCCGCTCCTTCCTTGAATGTGCTGCCCGATGAGTTCTGATTAGTGTTTAGGTCGACCTGGATGTCCATCACTTCCAGCCACTCCTCCAAGTCCGTGGGGCTGTCAAAGAAGTGAGTTTTGATGTCTTTGATCACTTTGAGGTGTGCAAAATCAGCAGGACGTAGCGGAGTTTGGCACTATGGAGTCCCTTGGAAATTGAGTAGTAGAAGGACCAGTGCTTCTGTGATTAAAGTGCTGTGTGTAAATGATAGTAAGTATCAGTGATAAAAAAATTCTACCGGGGGTCTCTGTCAGTACATAGTGATATGGTGCAGTGCGCTGCTCTGACAGAGTCTCCAAAATAAACAAGTAGTGTCAGGGGCTTCTAAAGTTGATCAGCAACATCTAACACAACATGCAATTGACCACAAATGAATTCACCATGACAAACTTCACAAAGTATTTGTACAAAATATGCTATGTATGCAGAAGTAACACTAAAGTAAGATATGTACATTTACTTACAGCTGATCAAGGTTATGGTCTACAGACGTGGATGATGACTCCATTTGCCAACCCACAAACGGAACCTCAAAGGGCATACAACCATGCCCATTGTAGGACGCGGAACATTGTTGAGCGAAGTTTTGGCATGCTGAAATCCCGGTTCCGTTGCCTTGATGTGTCGGGGGGAAGGTTACTATATTCCCCCGAAACAGTGTGCAAAATGGTACTTATTTGTGCAATACTGCACAACATATGTGTGAAAACAAATGTCCCTTGGGACGAAGAGGACCAACACCCTGATGAAATGGACAATGGTGATGGAGGTGAAGCAGGAGGCCAAAACATCTGCAACACTGCAGCAGGGATTAGACGCCGCACACATTTTGTGTCTCAATTTTTTTCTTGATTAATCATGCTTTACTTTGTAAATATGTAAAATAAATGTCTACATGAAAATTAATGTAGGAACATCTTTCTATTTTTATTCTTTGAACTGTACAGCCCATATGATTAGCAAGTATGTGTCTGGAAGTTTGTGTTACCATCACCTGCTGGGGTGTAAGGGAGTATTCATCAAGGAATGGCATGGTTGAATAAGACAATAAAGGAAATGCTGCTTGGGGAACAATGTTTTAAGTTATTTTTGTTTTTTTTAAACCCCTTTATTAACATAGACCAAGTCTTACACAGCTTCTCGCCTACAACCCCCCAGGGTCGCCAATGCGACAATGATGAATACGGTCGGGAACCAGACGATCTGAAGTACACAGCCTGATGCCGTCAACCTTGGGGTACGGCGGCGTTATGCCAATGTGCAACCAGCAAGAAAGCTATAAGTGATTTTTGGTATTATGACCGTACACTTGTACCGTTCTTTTCGGTCCCATAGGGTGGGATATGTAGGACGAGTGCTTTAGAGCCGGAAATGTAGGTGTATTTAGTGCTATATCAACCCACCCCCTACTCCTCAGCAGGAGGCCCCCCCTCGTTCAAACAGGAAAGAAAGTACCCCGAAAAATAAACGCCCAATCCAACCCCTCCCCCCCACTGTCCACCCTGTTCGCTGATCTAACCAGTAATGCCTGTGCCATTTCAAATCCTGTGCCGGTGTCCATCTCTCTCCCCCCTAGCGCAACCCCCTCGGCATGGCCTAAGCATGTCCCAAACTCACCCCCTCAGCAGCCCTAATCGACTACCACTCATCAGTCGCTACAGGACAGCCGGGTTTCAATACTCCACCCAGCCATCACCATGGCTGCCTAATTGCGGACGGCTCACCCATACCCCAGGCTCCGGGATTGTACTGAGCAGGTTACAGTTACTGTGTAGCCCCCCTCTCCTCTCATCGCTCATCCACTGTGTCTTCCCTGGCATACCTGAAAGTGTTACATAAGCCCCAGAATTTTTTGGGCCTACTAGTAGGAAGGAGGAGTTTGCTGTAGTGTTCAGCCTGTGTGGAACAGTATACCATGTCCCTGTCCCATCGGCTTTTTGTCGGGGTTGGCCCTCTCATCCAACACTGCGCCACCGTACGCCTCGCCAACAGCAGCCCCATATCCGTCAATCGCCTATACTCCATTGGTAGAGGTTTCGAATATCCCAATAGCGCCAACGCGGGATCTATAGGTAGTTCATGCTCCAGTATCTTGCTGAATTCCCAAATGACCTCCACCCAGAACTCATGAATCTTACGAGAACTCTATGCCATGCGTAGGAAGTCCACTACCGGCGCGTGACAACGCTCACACTCCGGAGACTGTCGGAGGCCGTATTGGTGTAAGCCTTCGGGAGTGTAATATAGTCGCTGTAAAAATAGGAAATGTATCAACCTGTGCCGTTCATTCAGCAAGACTCTCCTGGTGTTGGCGCAGCAGTACGTCCACATTGAATCATCTATTTCCACCTCCATGTCCCTCTGCCAAGCCAGGCTGGCCTTGGAAGGTTCCTGTGCTCTGTAGGAGATAATGCTCTTGTACAGGTGTGTCAGTAAGTGATGAGGGGAAGCAGTAGCTATGACGAAGGATAGTTCCGGAATGTCCTGCGGCTCTGCCATATCCGGGCCCAGGATGTCCCTCAAGGCACCCCGAAGCCTGTGGAATTTGAACCGTTGCAATAATGTTGGGTTTTCAACCATTTGTGCCACCTGGTCCCATGTTGCGGCCTTACCCTCCACAAACAGAGCCCCCGCTGTCGCAATGTTCAACCCGTGAAGCGCTCGGACGACATTTCCGTCCCTGATGGGGGCCAGCCACTGTAGACACTCCACCGCCATCGCGGGAGAGTATAACAACGTCTCATTCCTAGCCTCCATTATTTGATTCCATGCATTTTTTGTAGCTGTGATCGAGTCTGGTACGCCTACCCGGCGGTCTACTGGATTGCAAATCGTGGCCGGGAGCGGAAGAGGTGCCGCGAAGAGCTGCTCCATGCGTATGTGCGGGATATCTCTGTGTCCATGAATCCATGTGTGCAGGTGGGTGGCTTGGGCCACCCTATAGTATCTTACTAGGTCAGGGGCACCGAGTCCTCCCAGCTCACATGGCAGCATGAGAGTGTTCCACTGCACCCGCGGTTGTTTGCCTACCCAGGCCAATTGAGTCATAAGTTTTGTTACATTCCGGAATAAGGCTTTAGAGAGTATTATGGGCAGAGTGGCAAACAGAAATAGAAATCTCGGGATAATCACCATCTTCATGATGGCTACTCGTCCCATCAAAGAAAGCGTAAGCTTGCACCATCGCTCCACGTCATCCTCGCATCTACTAAACGCCACCCCGTAGTTTTCATTGAAGAGCACTTCCGGGTCTGGGTGAATAATTACGCCTAGGTATAGTACCGGGTCCGTAAACCAGCGTAATGGGTAGTCCATGTCAAATCGATCCGTCACTGGCGTCAGCGGAAACACCACCGATTTCTCCCAATTCACCTTCAGACCCGAGAGGACGCCAAAACACACTACCTCTCTGAGAACCGGGGCAAGGTTCAATTCTGGGTTTTGCACATAAAGCAACGTGTCGTCCGCATATGTCGAGATGACTATTTTGTAGGACGGGAAGCAGACTCCCCGGTACCAGTGGTATTCCCACAATGCGCACACGAGAGGTTCCGCCAGCAGGGCGTACAGCAGGGGGAACAAGGGGCAGCCCTGTCTCGTTCCTCTGCTGATCGGGAAGGGGTCCAAGACCCGATCCCCCAGTCGCACCCTAGCCGTCGGTTTCCCATACAGCGCACCTATCACCTGCAAGAACTGCTCTCCCAGCCCCATACGACGTAAGACCCTAAGCATGAACGGCCATTCGACGGAGTCGAACGCCTTTTCCATGTCCAGGAATACGGCTATCGCTTTTGCATCCTGACGCACATGCTGCATCGTACCCAGTACCGTTTGTATATTATAGGACAAGTTTCGTCCCAGCACAAAGCCGGACTGTTCCGGGGCTACAACTTCCGGCGCAATGAGTGACAGCCGGGTGGCCAAGACCTTGGCATAAAGTGTAGCGTCAACCTCAATATGAGTTAACGGCCCTCGGGGTCAGCTTGGAGCGGCCACTGGACCAGCTTGGAGTGCGGGTTCACCATGTCAATACGCCCCTAGAATAAGAGGCCCCTGTGTTGTAGTATCTTGCTCGTGAGTGGTAAGTGCGTTTCTTGAATTAAAGCTAAGTCCACACGCTGTCTCTGCAGATAGTGAAGTAACTTCCTCAATTTCTTGAGATCGTTCAGACCCCTAACATTCCAGGTTAACACTCGTAAGGTCCCAGCAGGATTAGCCGGGGCCGCTACCTGAGGGTCTGCCATCGGAACCGACATAGTACAATACAACAGTACATTTCAGCAATGCCACCAACATTTCTCGAATCATTAGAGTGATATAGCATATATTTTGTGAACAGTCCCCTCTCTCTCCCACCCCCCACCCCACCCATTACTTCCAAATTCATTAAGCAACATAGCAACAAACTACATCTCCCCCACCACCTCAAAACAATCTCACCCCCCACCCACAGCAGACCCACCCCAACCTGCCCTGATAGTAGCTCACCCACCCCACACCCCAACAGAACAACCACAACTAGGTTCAACCACCACCACAGTGTGCTTAACGCGCGGGGAAGCAGGTAGCCAGGTTACATAGTCTCTGCCTAGCTCTCAGAACTCTCGTGTGGCCCCCCCCTCCGCTCCCGCCATGCACAGCCACCAGGAGTAACGCAGCAGTCGTACATATCAAGATTGTCTGTTACACACCTTGATCTACCCTATCGCGCCCAGGGCCACATCCTGACAATGTCCCCAGGTCCAGGCCTATGACCATCGATGGTCATTCACATAGTCTCCTGCAGCAGCTCCCCTCATATATCCGGACCAAATGTGTAGCACATTGCCACCCGGGCGTACCCCCCCACTCGGTATACCCCCGCAATAACACTAATCTGTACAAACCGCCACAGTCTCGTAAGGCAAGGAACTTCTCGACTGCCTTCCAGGGAATACGCAGCATACCACTGTCTCGGGATATCCATGCCAGAAATATGCAAGCCAGTCCATCAAAGACAGTGATCAGTCCTGATCATCTAGTCGTCCGCCGGATCCTTCTCCCTCGGGGTTCCGCACTGGGTTTGTCTTCTGTTCCTTTGCACACCTTTTCATCGCCTGTTGTAGTGCCTTTGGATCCGTGAAGATATTGGAGTGTCCTCCCCTGTTGACGCGCAGTTTGGCCGGGTACAGTAAGGCATAGTCCAGGCCCATTTCTCGTAAGCGCTTCTTGTGAGGGATAAATTGTTTCCGCTCCTCCTGCACCTTCGCCTAGAAATCCGGGTATAGCGAGATGGCGGACCCTTCGTATTGCAGCTGCTGTTTGGATCTCGCCAGGCGGAGCGCAGTGTCTCTATCCCTGTAATTGAGCAGTTTTGATATTATTGGGCGCGACGGCACACCCGGCTGCGGTTTTGGAGCTAACGACCTGTGCGCCCTCTCAACTGTGAACATGTCCAAAATTACTCGGTCCCCCAGTAGTTTCGTGAGTAGCTGCTCCACAAATCGTTCCATAGGACCAGTGGTTGTGCTCTCCGGAAGGCCCGTGATGCGTATATTGCTGCGTTGAGAGCGTGCCTCCTAATCCTCAGTCTTATCGCTCGGGACCTGCATCATCCTCTCCATCTTCTTCTGTGCCGTGTCCAGGTCAGTTTGCACCTCCTCCACCTCTGTCATCCTTCTTTCCGCCATGTCGTGTCTCTCTGCGTGTGCTTATGTAGCCGTTTCGCCATCCGATCCATCCTATATGACATGGCGTCTATCTTGGACCCCAGGGCAGAGATTCTGGTCTGTATCCCCTGTTTCATAGAGAGCAGCATGTTTTAAATGTCTGAGTCAGCACTCCGGGCCTCCTCCGTCCGAGTTGGTGGACTGTCGTCCGTGGCCGGGCTATGCTGGAGCAGCCTCTTCTAAGAGAAGGGGAGCTTGCTCTGGGTTCAATCCCCCTTGCCCATTGTCTCTCTCAGCAATCACCAGCTGTGTCCTAGTAGGTGCGGGGTCCCCGGGGATGTCTATGCTGCTAGTAGATACGGGGTTGCAACTCACAGGTACTCCACCATACCCCCAATCTGCTCGATGGTTGAAAGCAACGGGAAAAGACAACCCCCCCAACGCCCACTCCTCAGTGTTGTGTGGCCTGAGGGGAACCATCGGCCAAAGACCTCATGGTGCGTGCCTCTGACCCCAGTCACAGTTGGCCCAGGTGCCAAACATAAGTTCAGTCAAGAAGCAGAATGAGGAGGGAACGGAGGTACCCGGGGGCCTCTCAACCGACCAGTCGCTTCACTGTACTCCAACCAGGTGCGCACCTCACCTCCTGTAAACGCTGACTCAGGCAACTCCGCTATGGCCTGCCACAGCGCCTCAGCCAGCGCGTTCCGTAGGGAAATGGTGCCAAGCCTTCCAGGGGGTCTAATCACCTCGCCTCTCAATCTCTCTAGTGGCGGGGGGGGGGGCAGCAGCCCTTCATCTCTCCCCGGTGTTTGGCCGGTTCGGGGACCGCCCGCTCAGGTTCGGCTCCCGCTGGCTGCAGCTCCGGGGTCGCAACAGGAGGCAGTAGGCAAATTTAACTTCGGGAAGTGCGTGCAACGGAATACTGCGAAACCTCCAGACCACCATGTACGGATCTTGTAAGCTGCTGTTGAACGGACACGCTTACTTGCGCCTGTGCAGCCTGCTACATGAGCAAAATCTGCAGCCGTGAGTGGTGGACTAAGCCAGAGATGATGAGGCCAGCCGATTGCAGGCACTTGTGATGCAGCCACGCAGTGCGGCTCTGATTGGCGGCTGGGCGGCCGGGATGGACCTGGGGTGGTGAGAGAGGTGGAGGAGCGCTGACAGCCAGAGCGGACGTTTGTTTTTGTAGCCATTTTGTTAGTTTACCTCCTCGTGGACAGCCTCCCCGCCCCGCTAAGGCCTCCCAGCTGCCCCTCCCTCGCACCTGCCCCCTCCACCATCCATATATGACAGATGCCTCCCTGTGCAGCGGACGCGCCCCATGCTCGCGGAAGGTGCGCAAAAGTTAAGCCCATCTACGCCCGTCCAAGGCTGGACCGCGCCCAGCACCACACCCCCAGGCCCCCGCAAAACTCTCCACCCCAGCATTAAGTATGATGCCGCAACCCTCCTAGCCCTTAACCCTGGATGCACAGCAAGGTAGCATAAAACGCCTATATACAGAAGCCTGCACTGTCCAATCTCATTCTGCTTCAAAGTGACCACTCCATTAAATTGTGACATCTACACAAACAAACACTGATGTATAATCAACATTGTGTAATGAGTCCCTCTAACTTTGCAAGAGTCTCAAAAATTCAATATTCACTCAATTTGAAGAAGAGTCACTCAAAATCAAGATAAGTGTCGCATCGTTACCTAAATTGTCTCAATTAAACCAATGTGTAGCATCAACACAAATGACAATAATAGCAAGCTACAGTAAAAGTGTAGCATCTACCATCAAAGTATAGCAAATCACCAAAAACGTGTCGCATCTTGACAAAATGCATCGCACTATGACAAATGTGCCGCTTTCCAGATTGTAAATGCATGTTAACGTGCGATGCAACACTCAAAAGATGAAAACGTGACGCATCTGCTGGAATACTTTACCTAGCTATAGAAATAATATCGCATCGTCAAATGCGTGTTGCAAATCATAAAAACGTGACGCAACGCCGGCAGGATGTGATGTCATCATTCTAGATTAATCCAAACCAGGAAGTTGATTTTCCTTTCACTTTCTGTTAGTCTCTTTGGGTGTGTGCTTGGTGTTGGAGGTGTTTGGAGAGATTGAGACTGAGAGTTGTGTTTCCCTGTATCTTGTTGTGAGTTTATTGTGTCTTTGCTAAATTTTAGGTCTGTCTATTGTTAGTCTTGTCTGTCTATTTGTATTTTGTGTCAAGGGGTGTGTGTCAATAGGGGTATTTAGGGCCCGATGTAGGTAGGGCGTTACCGATCGGTAACGGCCGAAAATACCGATTTTTGGCCCTTACCGATCGGTAAACAGCCATCGAGATGTAGGGAACCAAAAACAGAAAGAATCGGATAGAAAACCGAATCGGAATGAGTACCGAATGGGAAAGAATCCGATACGTACATACCGAAAATCGGATATGTAACGAATCGGAAAAACACCGAATCGGATGCAAAGACCGAATCGGTCCAATTACCGATTCGTTAGTGACACCGAATCGGAAAATCACCGAATCGGTCCAATTACCGAATCGTTAGTGACACCGAAACGGAAAATCACCGATTCGGTCCAATTACCGATTCGTAAGTGACACCGAATCGGAAAATCACCGATTCGGTCCAATTACCGATTCGTTAGTGACACCGAATCGGAAATTCACCGATTCGGTCCAATTACCGATTCGGTACAAATACCGAATCGGACATGATCCGAATCGGAAAACATGCCGATTCGTATGAATCTCCGATCGGGAAATTCCCCGATTCCGACAGTTGGGGAGATGTAGGGAGGCACAGAAACACCGAAATCGGCTCAAAATCGGTAGAATTCACTCGGTATTTACCATGGATTGCAATCAGGTGGTAACCAACTCCAACCCATATAAACAGTCCCAAAATGCATTGCAACTTGCAGGATGGCAGCTTTCTATGTCATTGCGAGGCGGCTACGGCTACAGCAGGAAGGACAGAGGGAATGGCTAAGAAATGAACAGGTCTACAGACAGAGGGTAACCCTGTTCATGCTCACTGAGGCTGAGATCCTACAGAGATACAGGCTGGACTCTGACACCATACTTGAGCTCATCAGGGACCTTAAGCCATTCTTGGACCACCACACCCCAAGGGCACACGCCATCCCTGCGCACGTCCAGGTGCTATGCAGCCTACACCTGCTTGCGTCTGGCAGCTATCAAAGTGGAGTAGCAGCAGCAGGAGGGGTGAGCCAGAGCAGCCTGTCAAGGTTCTTCCACATATTCCTTGACGCCATGATAGACAGGATGGACCAATACATCTCTTTCCCTGCAACCCACGCAGAACTGCTACAAACTAAAGCTGACTTCTACCAGATGGCACAATTTCCCCAAATCATCGGTTGCATAGATGGCACACACATTCCGATTTGCCCACCAGCGGACACCGAATACATATACCGCAATCGGAAATCTACACACACCATCAACGTGCAGGTGATCTGCAATGCCAAGTGCACCATCACAGACCTGGTAGCAAAATTTCCAGGGAGTACCCATGACTCCTATATATTCCAACAGAGCGGCATATATGCACGGCTGATGGCTGGCGAATTTGGAGAAGGATACCTCCTAGGTGAGACACATCATCAGACCCCCATAACACATAGTAGGTAGGTGGAATACATGTATGCATGTGTCTAATGTGACCCCTTTCTCTTCCAGGCGACAGTGCATATGCCCTCCGCTCATTCATACTCACCCCCTACCTCAACCCCTCCACACCCAGCCAAAGGAGGTATAACCGGGCCCACATACGCACAAGGAATGTTGTTGAACGGACCTTTGGCATCTGGAAAAGTAGATTCAGATGCCTGCAAAAGAGTGGAGGTGCAAGGCAGTATACCCCCATCACCTGCTGCAAGATCATAGCTGTATGTGCAATGTTACACAACCTTGCGGTCAAGAAGGGCACTGAGGTGGAGTTGTCTGACTACGAGGACTATGACGACGACGAAGCTGTGCCACTGACACAGCCAGCTGGGGTGTGTACGCCAAGTGATGGCAGATACAGACGTGAGGAGATCACTGAGAACTATTTCTGACTGAGTACAGATGCAAAGACAGCTAAATGTTGCTTGCAAAAAACAAATTTTAATAGTGTTGCACCACACTTACAGCACTGATGTGCATCAAAAAATGGAGTATGTAAAATCAAATAAAGTCCAGGGTTCTGGTTGCCTCATCCCCCCTTGCCAGGCTATTTTTTTGCCCGCTTGCCAGACCCACTGGGGTGTCCCTCGGCCCCCTCCGAATGCCCAGCAGCATCAGCGGATCGCCTGGTGCTCCTCCGTGGCTCAGATGCAGCGCTGGCCGGGCTGCTGCGGCTGCTGCTGTCTCCAGCATCACCCAGGTCCAGGGCAGGATTGGAGGCGGTGTTTGATATTATCATGGCCTCCATGGCCGTGGTGATCCTGGCCATCCCCCTAGTGAGCTCAGCCGTATGCTGACTGAGCACAGATTCTTGGTTGGAGCTGCGATGGCACAGTTGTGCGGTCGCCGCTGCAAGGCGGGCCATGGCCCGGTTCAGCACCCGGGCATCCCTCCTGCGCGCCACCTCATGCTCCTCCTGTCTGGCAGATGAGTGGGTGATGGCAGTGGTCAGCCTGCCTAACCCTGCTGCCACCTCCTTGTTGGTTTCCACAACAGCCTGGAATCCCTTCACCAACTCCCCCATCTGCATGTTGTGCTGCAGGAGCTGGCGTTGGCAGGCCATGGTGGATCTGGCCTGTTGGCGCTGGATTTTAACCATCTGTCCCTCCAGGCCCAGGAACACACTGCCCTCCCGTGCTGGTGCAGCAGTGGTGGTGGTGGCACGGCGTCGGGCACTGCTGCTTCCGGCCTGCTGAGTGGGCTGGGGTGCCACTGGTGGGGGTGTGAAGCTGGCCGGTCCCTGAGCCCCTGCTCCCAGGTCAGGTTGGACAGGTGGCAAGGCCACGGTTGTGGCAGGAGCTGGTGTAGGCGGAATGGTCTGCCTTGTAGGGGAGTTTTCTGGTGAGAATTGCAAGGGGGGTGTGCTGGGCAGTACTGGGGAGTGCACTGCTTGGAAGTCAATGACCAGGACTCCCTCCATTCCTAGCCCTGGGGTGTCTCCTTCCTCATCCTCCTCCTGGCCAGCCTGGCTGGTGCTCGGCCCTGCGACTGCAGTGTTGGACGTTGCTGCTCCCTCTGCTGTCACAGTTGTTCCGCCTGATGGGGCCCCTAGGTACAAAGAAGCATTTGTAAACTGAGTGCCGATGTATTACAGTCAGTACAATTATGGCATTCCACATGTCCTTGCATCTCCTTACACCGTGTCACACTGTTTCCTGTCTTGTGATTCTGCACTGACATATTTGGCTAACTTCTGCTGACTACATGTACCATGATGCTTGTCTCTTGTATGTTGGTGACAGTACAGTGCTGGTGTTTGCCTATGCATTGTGTCTAATGGGGAGGTGTCTGGTAGGGTGTGTCATGATGCGCATGCTTCTTACCTGTAGCTGTGGCTCTCGCAGAGCTGTCCAGGGTCCCGATTCCTACGACACTCTCCCTCTCAATGGTGCTGGAGACAATTTCCTCCAGCTCGGTGAGGGGTGGCGCCGGGTTGTTGCCTCCTCCAGTGAGTCCAGCCTGCCTTTGTATGTCAGCCAGCTTCCTCTTCGTGAGTCTGCGGATGTCGTAAAACCTTTTTTTCAGTTCCTCTATGGACCTGGGGGTGACACCCGCAGCATTCACCTTCTGGGCGATGTCGGCCCAGATTCTCCTCTTGGTGCTGTCTGGCACGTTGAGGGACAGCTTGCCAAACAGCTGGCGGTGCACCCTCACCACCTCCTCAACCAGCACCTGAAGTTCGGTGGTGGTGAACTTGGGCTTCCTCTTCTGGGAGGACTTCTGGCTTCCTGACTGATCTGCCATTTTCTCCTGTTCAGTTGGCAACCTCCTTCTCCCACTGCTGCTAACTGTGTGTGTTGGGCTCAGGCAGGCTTTCCAGAAACTTCTTAATTAGCTGCACCTGCCAGGGTTGCCACTCCCTGTTTGGGTGGGGGAGGGGGAGCCACCTCATTGGCTGAATCGCCTATTGCCGAATCGGCTTTTACCGATTCGGTAATATCCGAATCGGTAAAATCCGATTCGGTATTATCCGAATCGGTAAAAGCCGAATCGGTTCATTCAATGCATTCCTATGGGCTTTTTCGCCATGGGTCTGTTTTCATGCCTACGAATCTATGATTGCCGAATCGGATTTTACCGAATCGGCTTTTACCGAATCGGTTTTTACCGAATCGGTATTCGCCGAATCGGGAATATCCGATTCGGTGGTAGCCGATTCGGTGATTTCCGAATCGTTGTTGGCCGATTCGGTACTTTCCGATTCGGACCGAGCAGAATCGGAACGTACCGAATCTCATTACCGATGCCGACCGAATCGGTATTCATTCGGTTTTTTTTCCCTACATCTCGTTTTCCGATTTCAGAATACCGATTCGGCCCGCCTCGGTATTTTGAAATCGGAAAATCGCGTTTACCTACATCGGGCCCTTAGTATTTTAATAGGGATGGGGTGTTTAGTTTTTTGAACTCACTTTTATGTTAAGTTTCCTTTTGTCTCTGACAATCTTTTGTATTTTTAAACTTTGTCAGAGCACACTATGTCTGGCAGGTCCAAGAACCTCACAGACAGTGAGTTTGGGGGGCTGTTGTGGTTGGTTCAACATTATCTGCCCAGAATGGTGAGCATGGGTGGCCGTGTGAGCCAAGGCTACCCAACAAAGGAGCGGAGAGGCAGATGGCAGCTTGTACAACAACACCTAGAGCAATTGTTCGACATTCAGCGTACCGTACATCAGATTAAGCACCGGTGGCAGGACACCGTCAGCCGTGAGGGGGATGTACTGGATCATCTGGGAGTGGATGTAGGAGCCCCAACCGGTGAGTACATTTATTTTTTTACTCATGTTGTCATTCCCACTAATGTACAGATCTGTAAAAGGGATCAATGATAAGCAAAGTTTGCCTCGAATTTACAACAAGGTAACGCAAATTTTATTCCTGCGCCGTGCTGCGTTAATTCAGAAACCACAGAGATGCAACATATTGAGAATCATATGTTGTGTGTCTGTGCATCCCCCTGCGCTCATGCACTAACTGTATACATGCACTAGCGCAGGCACCCTTGCAGTATGATGCAAGGATGCCTGCGCCATGGGGAGAAAATGGTATGTACAGTGAGGGCCAACATGCAGTACAAAAAAAATGATTTCACTTTTCCCACTTTCAATGAGTGCTTTGAAATGCAGCAGGCATTGAAAGTGGAGCACACATGGAGAAATGGAAGCATTTCTCAATGTGCCTTGCTACCCCACCTCTAGTGTGGCGTAGCATTCCTACGCCACTCCACCTTAAACATTTTGTTAAAACTTGTAAATGTGTCTCCCTACAAAGGTGTTGCCTGTGAACATCCACAGCAACATCCATGCAACACCCCTTCCACGCACAGTGCTGCGTGTGAAGGGTATGTATTTTGAATGAGAGGTAAAGTCACGCAGGGTGGGTTTCCCTCTCCTTATAAATATGTATGACCACTCTGCACCACCACTACGTTGAAAAGTCTGACATACTTGTGGTGCAGTGGGCTGGTAAAAGACAACCAATGCCATTGTATGTTTATAACTGTGATGTGGTGCATATTTGGAAATATGCAGGGAAGCATCATCACACATCCAACACTCATTTCCCTCCCTGGTCCACCGCATTTGTCTTTCACTTTGTAAGCTGCATCCCGGCGCAACTTTTTTAAACAATGTGTGTGAAATACTGTGATGTCATGGTGGCGCAATTGTGGAGTTGTGTTCAAAATGATACTTGGATGACGTAATGCTGAAGTCAAACCCTCAGGGCTCCTGGCATTTCACACAGGATTGTGACGTATCACAGACATTAAGGGCGCACTTACATATTTAGGGGAATCCCTGCATATCAGCAGGGATGTAACACAGGCCTCTTCCATGCACACCTTGCAACACTGTTGCCTTACATTGAAAAGGGTAAAAAGTTATGCACCACTGTCAAAAGGCCTTCATTATTGATTCCCCACGTATGTAGCGCGGCTGATCACCCATCATTGGTGCCCATGATTTTCAATGCAGCACACCATGGATGAACAAATGCACTGATGGTTAGTTATATTCATTAAATGATCTGATAGTATTATATGTATTGCCTTTCACAAATTTCACTACAGTATAATGTAATAAAATATACATCACAAACAGGAATGCATGTACTTTTAAACAGTCAATTAGGCAATATGTATTCTGGTCATCCTGGACTGCATTGTATTGTGGAAACATTCACCCAGGTAGCAGATGTGGCCAAGAGTATAGGTAGTGCCTGTGGACAAGATGTAGTCCAGCGTGTGGATGGGGGTGTAGATGGGTGTTGTGAGGAGTTGTCTGAGGCCAAGTTTCGGTAGGTTGTGTATCAGGGTGGCAGGGTAGGCGTCATAATTCTTGTAAAGGTGGAAGTTCAAGTCCACAAGGATGATGTATTCCATGAAGGCAAGTGCATGGCTGCTTGCAAGGTTGGCAATGGAGTTAATACATTAAGCCAGGGAACCAGGGTGTGTGTCAATTAGTGTCCCTCAGAGGGTGAGGTTGTTGTTGTTGTGGATCTGCAAGAGCATTTGTTTGCCAGTGTGGAGGCTGATGTCTATATGGCTAACAAACGTGATGGTGTTATTGTTTACAATACCTATTGCACTTCGGTTTCCATTGGGACAATCCATGCAGGTGATCTTCTATACATCCGGGATGGCTATAGGAATGTTGTTGGGCAAGGAGTTGTTCCACCAGGTGTCACTCTTGAAGGCCACATCTGGGGCAGAGGTGTCTTGCAGATCCAAGTGCAGACCAGCGTTAATGTAGCAGAGCAGGTGTAGTGGAGTATGCTGTGGAGGTGTGTGTGTTCAGTACTTTGACATTTGGTGGTCCACTCACAGGTGAACCTGCATGTGTGGTTCAAGCAAGGTCTGTGGGACCGTTTCAGGGTGTCCTTCAAAGTGTAGTGCTTTTGGCCTGCCATGAGTATGTGGAGGCTGCTTGTATCACTGTGCAGTCTGCTCTTGTGGGATTTGCGTGGTCCATGGAATCTGATGCTGGCCAGCCTCCAGACATGTGCATACGGGCTTGCCTTATGCGCGCCTTCCGCCACCCACCTAATGGCATTACAATGTTAGCTGGGAAGGCAAAGCTGCTGGGAGGCGGGATGCTGGGGATGGGGAATGGGGCCAAGTGGGCTGGACCACAGGGGTATTTGCATCAGAACGTGAGCTGTTTACACGGGAGGGTGAGTTGTCAAACATGATCAAACAATGTACACTCATGTGGAGGTCCACATGCATTACCAGAGCCCTTGTACATTTTCTACCTACATTTTGTAGGACAAATTAAAGGGTATTAAAAGACTATAAATCACATGCATATGTTACCGTACAATCTGCACGCTACAAAATTTTAAATTTATAATGCCATGCATTAATGTACATATTTGCACATGTTTTGTAGGGGGTCCACCGCCATACACGCAGGGGGAGATCGACCGCTTCGAGGACCCCGATGCAACCAGTGAGTAAATGTATTAATTCCTACAGATTGAAGTAATGTGTGTGGAAGCAAGATGCACTGTGTATGTGCCCAACTATGGCATGCTCAATGCATCCACTTGTATCAAATCTTTGCTGACACCCTCAAAGTAAATGTAAGATTTTGTGAGTGTTTGTGACAGATGTTGAATCATGCATGGACAAAATGAAAGGCACATATGTGTCAGACAGCCCATAACCCTAGGAACAAAGTAACAGTCAATGCCTGTTTCTTTTTGACACTGAGGGAGCAGAATGCAACATGAAAATGCAAATTCTTTACACGTACATCTGTACAGTAAGGCATGCTGAACACAGTGCTCACTACGTGTGTTTAGTGAATGTGTTGTGTGAATGATAACTACAGGCTGTGGTACCAGGGTTGCAGTGTGTGTAAGCTCTAAATCAGGTTTACTGTGGAAGCACATGGCTTTCTACGTTTGTTCACAATCACTGTTTTACAAGACACGTACAACAACAAATCAGTAAGGGTGAGATTTATGTTCACTGTTGCATCCCCAGGGATGCGCCACTTAATGTGCGCCATAGTGCGCCACAGCTCCCCACCCATGGTTAGCCGCTTTAACATAGCGTTGCACCATGGGCCACAAACGGAACAGATGTGTGACACATCTGTGCCACAAAGTTGGCGCATTGCTGGAGTTGCGTCGCAAGCGCAATGCAGCTCCAGCAAGGCTTGGGGGTGGCCCATCTACACAATGCTGCATCAAGACCAACGCCTGCTTCAAGCTGGCGCAGGGTTTTGAGGCAGCATTGGCCAAAAAGAGACTGAGTGAAATCTCATATATTTCAATCAGCCACTTTCAAGAGGCTTTCCTGCGCAGGAACGCCCCCCCCCCCCCCCTGCACAAGAACGCCTCCTCATGGCGCAGGGCTTTACAAAGTGACGCATGTCCTACATGTGTCACGTTGTGAATAGGGCACATTGTTTGTGCCGCTGTTGTGTTAAATAAAATGACGCAACTACGGCGCAACCGCATCATAAATCAGGCCCTCAGTGATTTAAGCAAAACTTAAGATGCCCACAGTGCATGTAGTGCCTTTTCAATGTGTGATACTTTTTGCATGCTGCATCAAAATCACACCGTCACTCCTCGCACATGTAAGCACAGCATCCCTCCGTGTAATGACACTGGGCCACACCAAGATCTGCTGAAGCAAAGTTATTTATCATTTGGCCCACACCAACCCCTAGTCCAGGAATTTGCGTGTCAATTTTGTTGTGCTACTGTGGGTTAAGAAATGTTACTGTATCCAGATTATTGTTGTGTTACAATATATGCTTTTACATTGTGAACATGTCCTCACAGTAAGTGAACCAAATAAATTCAATCCCACAACATGTGCACAGGGCACACATTATGCAATGAAAATTATTAGCCTATATAAAGAGGCTACTGCCTTGATCGTACACACACCAATCCTTACATATTGCCATGCAGCATTCACTGGTGGTTGAAACAGGCCCGTTCCACCATCACTCTGAATGGCAGTAGCCAAGGGTGTATGGATTAAGTAATGAGCCCGTGACAGCCCAAATGTAACCTGCACGTTGTTCATTTACAGGACAACTCCCTTGCTATTCCGGTCTACCACTCCCTACAGGCCATGCTCCATCCATGTAGCAAGGCCCAACCAATGTCCCACATGTGGAAGTGGTGTACACATGGGCAATGGTATATCTGGGGCATGAGGGCATTGCACTCCCATCTTGCCATGGTACCTTTTACAACAAAGTGTCGGAGTCAATTTTTACGCAGTCAATAAATCCATCCTTATCTTGTGTGATAAATATCACTAAGGATGAAACGTGCCGTCCCACCTCTGGTTCCATTTTAGATTCAGCTTGCATTAAGTCCTGCGCCACTGCGTGGGTGAGCCCCTTCAATGGAATTGACAATAAGTACAAACAAAAATCTGGGACAGCAATTACCCCCTCTGCCCTGTGCTGCATCTGGGTCCCCAACGCCACCCTTCCACGTCCAGTTTCCGTAAGAATAACAGTCAACATATAACAGAATTCTATGCACACCAGCAATGTATGGTACTAGTACAACAGACAGGAAAGTGCCGCCATCATCACCAATGCCGCTCGTCCCACCTACAACCGTACCAACGTTGACCAGAATGCATGCTACTCGGATGCACTCTCATAACTCATACCATATTGACATCACTTTGTTATTCCTGGGTATGGTAAACATGTGTCCCCCAGTAATAGAGATGTCTCAAAACCTGTTTTTGAGAGCATGCAACCCCTCCAATGCCTCCCCATCGTCCACTGGAAAGAACAAAAGGTCTTCTATGAGACAAAGTGCGTGTGATCCGAGAGCCTCAGGCCACAAACCACCCTACACAATTGAGAACAAGTTGCTCATGTTTCGACAGCCAGAGCAAATAACTGAGGGGAGAGCAGGCAACCCTCTTGGCCTACTGGGTATTAGGAGGACATGATTAATCACACCTTTACTGTGGGGATGCCTGAAAAATACAATTTTACTATCCAGTGGACACTTACCGCTCCCAGCCCAAAAACCCTCCTAACAGCAAACAAGTAGGGCCACTCTGAGCAATGAAATGATTTAGCTATATCCAATTAAGGTCCTCTGCACAATAGTCCACTGCATGGTCTGTGTTCAACATTTATATCAACTTCCATAGACTAACGGCCATATTGCTGGTAGGGATGAAACCAGCCTGATCAGGGTGTACCAAGTGTAACAGGTGTGTGAATACTCGTGCATACAGGATGAGATTTGTCATCACATCATCCATGGTCAGCATGGTTAGGGGACAGTACCCACAAAACTCACTTTGGACTTCACACTGTATGAGGAAAGGGATAGTAATAGCTAACCTAGTCGTAGACAGCAGCATCCCCAGTTGGCCAGCCTCCATAAACATCAATGGCATCTGAGGTGCAAGAATGTTGACATTACCCTAGTCAAAGTTGATGGTGAGACCATCAGCCCCCAGGGGTTTTGTTCAGGGCCACTTCTTTTACAGCGCACCGGACTTCCACATCCATTATATCCCTACCAAGAGAGTGCACCTGCTCCTCGTACACGGTGTTCAAAGAAAGCCTGTGCCTCTGCTTCCCAAACCTGTAACTGGCCACTATGTGTATCAGCAGCCACTATATGAATCCAAATGAGATGAGACAGTGTGTACACATACCTATCTGCTTTGCCTTTCATTGGATTACAATTATATCCAACATGGAGATTTTACCCTTAACTACGGGCACCTCCTGTGTATCGTGCTTTATATTGTCCCACCTATACCTTTGACTTGAGACAGCGTGCTCTTCCATTACAATGTATCCATGCCTCACCCAATGTGATCTCTCCCATCCTCTCAACTTGCATTCCTTCTACTCAAGGATGCATGGGGCTATGATACCCTCACAAGAATCTTTTGCAATATGAAAACGTAAGACAAGATAGTTCTACATAAACCAGCGTGGGATACCAAGGCCACGCATGAGCAGACAAGCACATCTGTTATACTTGACAGTATGTATGTGGCCAGATGCTGGTGTGTCATTTCATGGCAGTCATTTGACTTGGGCACCACCTAGTGGCCCGTGGTCATGTGACTTTGGATGTATATGCTAGATGGCAATTTTGCAGTGTGTCATCAAAAAAGTGTTGGTCATATTTTCATGACACTTTCCATTCACTCTTTTGATTGTACAACTTAGGTCATGCTGATGGCCATCATGTACTGCTTGCCTTACACATGTTCCCTTTTTCCATTCAGATAACATGAATGCAGCGGAGGAGCGGGCTTTCCGCATCAGGAAAGCTCGGTATGGACACATACTTGCTGTTGCAAAGGCATTTCGTTGGTCGGGTCGGCAATACCAAAAGAGAAAGTTGGCGAAGACATGGGTTATAAAGTCACCTACACGCCAAAGTGGAGATCAAGTACAATCACATGTTCTTTCAACAAATGCAGGTGGTGCTGCTGCCCCACAAGCATCGACATCCACTGCAGGCACGGCAGCAACTGTTGATGCTACAATGTTGGCAAGCATGGACAGGAAAATAGATAATTTGGAGGCCAAAATTTCTGCATTGGACACCAAACTTGACAGGGTGCAACAGACATTGGACCACATAATTTCAATGATTTGATGCATATCTGGACAATGTGTGGACACTGACTTTTTGTTCACAGTAGAATGTTCAAGCGTATTTGTTTTTAATATTTTATATAGGTTTAGATAGATAGATTAGGTAGTTAGTTAGGTTTCCTTTTTCTATTTCTTCATTTTCATTACGTAGTTGCTGGGTTTTACATTTTCTATTTGGGTGGGTGGGTTTTCTTAGATGTGTTATATGTGTTTAAAAAAATTTTAAAAAAGAAAAATCAAAAAAAATATATATTTGTGGTTTGATTAGATTAGTGTGTAGTTTATGTTTAGGATAAGTATGTGTATGTCTCTTGTACATTTATGTGTTAAGGGGGGTGGGGGCTGATGTTTACTTGTCCTGCGTCAAGCTAGGTAATTTTAGGCTAAGTAAGTTAGGGCATAGTTATGTAAGTTAGATAGGTTAAGATAAGTTAGGTTAGGTTAAGTTTAGATAGTATAGACAGTGTTAGGTATTTTAGGATTTAATGTAATTTTTAAGTAATGTACATATTTTTACTAGTGTGTTTGAGAAGTAAATTTTATTTGAATTTTCAACTTACATACTTTGTGATCTCTTCTTTTAAGTACTGCATTTACTGTGTTAGAAGTGTGAGTAAGTTGACACATTGAATGGATAAAGTTTCATGTTTGCGTGCATGTCATTATTATGATCTTGCTATGTTCAAGCTGCATCTGTGAGTACATGTGCTGGCAATCCCTGTGATGTCAAATCTTGTCGAATATGTCATGCAGCTTTTTGCATACATTACAACTTCAAGCAGATGGCCTCTAACAATGTTCTTGAGGTCTCTCCCCTCATTTTAAACACAGACTCTACCGCCTGGCCAGTGTTGACCATGTCCCCCACAATACATACGGTGCCTCAGGGCACAATTGCCAGGAATGTTGTCACCGCTATCACTCACCAGGGCAACAAGTTCATTGAGCCAAGGTATATGGGGACATCACTTAGGTCTGCTCTTGAAATTTGAAGGGAGATTGTGAGGTCATGTCTGCCGCCTCCTAAACACCGCTCAGCCAAAGTGATAGAGGAATGTCCAACACTTACCCTGTAGTTATTCACTATTGTGCAGTGGGGTGGAGCTCGGGTACATTGTAACTAACGCACCCATTCCAAGGCATACTCGGCATCCATCATATGCATCTACGGATCCTCAGCATACAGTGATATTATATGCATGGTGACAACAGTTAAATGTCAATAGGAAACAACAGCGTGGACAAGGAACAACCCTGACGAGTACCCTGCCCCACTGGATATCACAAGGAGACCCCCGCCCAACCCCCACCCTTGTGCTTGCCAATGAATACAACCTGTCTTTGCATCTCAGATGACACTCCCCAAGTTCTAAGGCCCTCATTATTCAGAATAGATGAGACCACTAAAGGCTTTTGATACATCCACTAAGTGGATCACTGGCATCCTCTCCTCATCATAGGTCTCTCCCACAATTCATAACAATTGCCATACATTGCCTGCAGTGTAACGGGTGTATAGAAATCATGCCTGATCTTGATGAATGTAAGGCACAATATGCAAGAGGAGTAAAGTGGGCAGTATCCAGGTCAATCTTCGTAAATACATCATGAGCATGGACCTTCTGCTATCTAGTGAGTTGTCCTCAGAGGCCATCCCCAGCTGAAGTAGGGGGCCGATCACCACCTCTCTAGCATAGGCTTGCAATACTCACAGATACGTGGCCTGACAATGGCTCTACAGCAGTGTAGGGGCTAGGACATCAAACAAGATCAAATGATGTAGACTTAGTAGCATTGACCTGGTGCAGTTGGCGGTGAGCCACCCTGCACCACCTACAAGATTCAATCCTAAGCTAATGTGCATCCTGGACACAGTGATTTCAGAGTGAAGCTTACAAGTGTGTATGACTATACTTTCATCCATCACATGACACACATTGCAGGTAATGTTTACTAATGTTATGAAAATGTTGTTGTAGTGAGAATTGCACCATGTAACACAACGAGTTTATGTAAGTGAAACATGGAGGTTGAAGAGTGTATGCATTACAAGAAAGGTTGTGGCAGGTAAGAACCAATTTGCCCATTCCAGTGCTATGTCCACTATGCCAGCGTACTTTAACATTGGTAGTGTAGTGTATTTGATGTATGTGTGGAACACAGCACAGATATGAACTGAGACAACTTGCAAACATACATCCCTCAACCAATGCTGCCCTTGTCAGTCCAGCATTATCATTGCAATATTGTATTTGATATTGTATGATTACATGTGAGTTACTGTGTGTGTTGACTCCACTAAACCCAGGCATTACACAGATAGCAAGCTTTACAATTAGATCTTCATCCTGCTATTCCATCTGCATGGTGCAGCACACTAGGGGTTACAGAGAGTGGCACATTGATCACGTTTGCATACTACACATCTCATTGTGTAAGAGGTTGTGCTTCAGTGTACAGCATGTTTGCTTTGGGTGCACAGCCAGTTGTGACACTTCTTGTGTGGTGATGGTGAACATTAAAGTAGTACTCTTATTCCATGTACTACTCAGTCTACCATGACTAATGCGACTATGGTGCCTACACAGGCACATGACCAATATTGTAGCATTACCACAGGGTAGAGCACATGAATGCAACATGCACTTCTATATGGGCCAATTGATGTGTTTGCTAAGGAGTGTTTGCAATACCCAGCTGTTCATTTGTAAATAATTGTATTTTTTACCAAATTATGTCACCCTAAAGTTTTACATTACATGATTATTATCACAGTGTAATAACTTTTGCAAATATTTCTATTTCTCTTCCACATGTGTCTACTTTTCTCATCCGAAAATGTACACAGTACAATCATTACATGTTACACACTTGACACAATTGAACAGTGTTATGGACACACAGGTGGTCATGAAGAACTTGTTGACAAGTTTGACTGTGTTTATCAAACAACATTTTATTTGAGGGATGAGATTGTGATTTACACATTCTTAATTTCAGAATGTGTATTGCTTGAGTGTTTCATGCAGGAACATTGAGGTGTGACACATTTTTTGTAAGACAGGTGTGTAATGTCAGACATTGTTCTCCTCAGTGAAATGTTTAGTGTGTTGTCCAGGGACACCTGTGTGCAATAGTAATTTACAGTCCTCTCTTCCTTTGTATTTTTATGGAAAATTCATCCTCAGAGTCTTCACTTTGTTGAGTAACTGCAGGGCATGGTGTGCTACTGCTTCCACCAGCAATGGCAGAGGATGTTTGAGGGTACACATGTTCCCTCGAGGTTACATTATCCCTTTGTTCATTCAGCAACATTTGCTGGTTTTTGATGACCGTCAGCAAGTCTGCATGAAAAGCTGTCATGGATGACAGGAAGAGGTCTTGACGTTGCTGCATGTCTCTCATTTGGTTCACAATATCTTGCAGGTGCTGGGCTATTTCCCTGTTTGCATTTTGTGGTGGCATTTGAACATGCCTCTCACTCATGATCTTAGAAATGTTTCCCAGAGATTGTGATAATCCTGGTGTTTGTGTGGAAGTGCCTTCATCTGTGCCAATGTTTGCCAAATCTGGATTGATACTTTGTAGTATGGATCGCAGGATGGTAGCGATACTTGGCAATGCCACATGTAGCTCACTGAGGAGTTCCCGCTGAGCACTTACAGCAGAACTTTGGAACTCTTGTTGTGTGTTCTGCCACTCATTAATAATGTTTGTTGAGGACGGTACAGGTGGTGTTGGTGTTAAAGTTTCACCTTCAGCAGCAACCACATCGTTGTCACACTGTGGAGGGGGTGTGGGGGACCGTATGATGCTTCTTTCCACCTCATGTGTGTCAGTGTCAATGTTAGGAGGATTTTCTTCCATATCATCCGACACAATGTTGTCATCCAGTTGTTGTGCAGTTGATGCAGCATCCACTATGAAAAAATGTGCACATGTGTTAGTAGTGTTGGCATGTTTAATTGTAGAAATGTTTTATCAGAGCAATGACGTGTGCACTCATTGGTCAACACTGCAATAGTAAATTGGTTGTGTGAATACAGGGTGTTTGTCTACTTCCAATACATAGAATTGATATGCCTAATTGTACACATTATCTACATTGCAGCCCATGGGTACAGGTACTCACTCACAGTCTCACACACCCTCTTTATGTCATGTTTTTGTATGCCTGCCTATCACAAGCAAAGGACACACTGTTTGGGATATTGTTGGAATATTTTTGGTCAAGACTGGATTTACATTAGTCTGCAATTGAGAGTGACAGACAGACTGCTTTGTACACATTATTCATTACATTGCATTTAAGCAATGACTGAGTACAATACACATTTCCAACATATTGTATGCCATTATCAAACACAATCTCTTATGTCAATACCATTTTATGAATGATTGTATGAGTCAACCTACAATGATGACAAGGTAACTGACATTGGGTGTTGTTGAAAATGAACTACCCAGGACCCAAATACGCAACAAACGACAGTTGACACTGATGCAACAAAGCCATGGCCATACAGACACAAAGTCAGAGGAAGATATCTGGTCTACAGTACTGAGTGCATGATATTTCATGAGCAATTGCAGTGTGCATATCATATCATTGTACACACATAGAACACAATGGCATACCAAAATAAATTTTTCACACAATAATTCAATACTCATGGTAGCAAAGCTCGTCTGCCATTTTGAATCCAACATGGGATGGTGTGGTGCAGGGTTGTTGCTGAAATGTGCTGTGAGGCATTGAGGTACACCCAAACCCAATGTGGGAGCTGACTGTTGACGGTTTGCTCAATGACTTTGGCAGGGAAAGGGAGGAGTGGAATGGGGCGGTAACTCTTAAGTTCTGTGTTGTCTGCTGTGGGTTTCTTCAGGAGGGTGCTGAGTTCTGCATGTTTACAAAATTCCATGATGCTAGCAGAGTTGAGGGAGCAGTTGATGACATCTCGGAGATGGTGCACGATAATGGAGTGTGCTTAGTTGATAATGTGGTGTGGACAATGGTTCGTTGGCTATCCTGAGTGAATTGAGATCATCAGGTGGATGGTGCCTTAAGTGGTGATGGTGTTCCAGGTGAATAGGTTGTTGGTGGGTGTTTCTGTTTGCAGGTGGGTGGGGTGGACTGATTCCCAAAGGTGTTATGTATGTCAGCAATCTTGTTGTGTAAGAACGAAGCTAGAGAGTCGCAGAGGTCTTGAGAGGGAGTGATGTCATTGGTACCGGCAGTGGGGTTGTAGACAGTTTGACAATGTGGAATTGTACCTTGCTGTTGTGGCCGTTGTTGTGGAGTCAATCCTTGGATGATGATTTGTTAGTGGTTTGGATCAGTTGTTGATGTTTGCGGGTGGCATTCTTGAAGGTGGCCAGGTTCTCAGTGGTTATTAATTGTAAAAAATGTTTTTGTAAGGCTGCAACAGATCTTCTTCCATTCCTTGAGCTCATCAGTGGACTAGGGTTTTTTTTTTGCTACCTTATATGATTTGATGGTTTTTCAAGGGTGCTACTTTATCACCGCTTTCGTTGATCCATTGTGTGAGGTTGATGGCTTCTTGTTTTGGGTCCAATGATTTGGTAGGAGGGTTTTGGTAAAGCGATGTGGTCAGTGGTACTTTTATTCCCATTTCTGCGGGGGATTGGTTGTGGGTGGTTCTGGTTTGTGGTCTTTTTGTATTTGAAGTGAATGCAGCAGTTGTCAGTCCAATGGAGTCCTGTGGGGTGTATAAAGGAGTGCTCACTAGAGGAGAAGATTGTGTTGAGCGTGTGCCCGGCATAGTGGGTGGGGGTGTGAACAAGTTGTTTGACTCCAACATTTGCAGGGTTGTCCAGAAGAGTGGTGGAGTTGGTGTTGTTGTTCTTTTCCAGGTGGAAGTTGAGGACTCCCAGTTCAATGTAGTCCTTAGAGGAGAGGGCGTGTGGGCTGATGCAGTCTGTGATGTCTTTGCTAAATTGTGTGCAGGGTCCAGGTGGTCTGTAGATGAGGGTGCCTCTGAGTGTGGTCTTGGGGTCGATGTGCATTTGGAAGTGAAGGTGTTCAGCAGCTGCGAGGGAGTTGTCAGAACTGGTTGTGATGCAGATCGTTTTCTTATGGCCAATGGAGATGCCTCCTCCTGTTTTGTTGATGCAGTCCTTTTGGATGATTTTGTAGCCGTTTGTGATGGCTATGGTCATGTTGGGCACTGATGTCCGTTCATCCAGGTTTCTGTAACTAATTGTGGGGCAGATTTATGAGGCCCGTGCGCCTCCTTGCGCCGCAATAGCGTCACCTAATGTGATGCAACGGCGGCACAAACAATGCGCCCTATTTACAACGTGACGCATCTAGGAGATGCGTCACGTTGGAAAGCCCTGCGCCATGAGGAGGCGTTCCTGCACAGGGGGGGGGGGGGGGGGGGCGTTCCTGGGCATGGAACGCCTCCTAAAAGTGGCTGAGTACAATCTATGAGATTTCACTCAGTCACTTTGTACGTCAATTCCTTACGCCTGCTTGAAACAGGCGCAAGGGTGACGCACCATGCATTGAAGAGGTGGCTCCTGTGCATTGTGGGAGTTAGGACACACTTGCGACATGACTCCTGCAATGCGCCGCCCGTACGCCAAGAGATGCGTCATGCATCTTCACTAACTTGCACCATGGTGCGCCGCATCATAAATGCGGCGCACCATGGGTGGCGGAGCAGTGGCGCACTGTGGCGCATGTTAACTGCCGCATCCCTGGGGATGCGCCAGTTAACATAAATCTGCCCCGCAATGTCTGGCAATGTGGTGTTGAGTAGGTTCCAAAGTTCAGTTGCATGTGTCTGAACTGAGCAGGTGTTCAGCATGACACACTTCAGGTGGTTAGTTATGGAGCTCAGTTTGAAGTGTGAGGATTTGGTGTGGGTCCTGATGCTGTTAAACTTGCAGGAGTTTATATGTACAAATGATTAGTTATGGGTCCCGCACTCTTTTTTTGGGGGTAATTGTTTAGAAAGTTGTTGAGTTGGGGTAATACTGTCGTTGGTGCAATGGGTGGTAATCTTGCTGGGCTTACCAAGATTCAGATATATCACCATTAAATTATGTATCCTGTGAACACAAGATGCATTCCATCCATGCACTCCTTTTCAAACTTTCATAGATTCTCGTGCAAATTTTGCTTTCATATGAATGATTCATTTATTTCTTATTTTGTTCAAAATATGTCATTATATTCATGACTATTCAACATATTCCATGTTTCAAAAACATTTTTTTCACATTAATGTAGTTGCCCAATGCATTTCAAGCATAACGCCCTTCCTCAGGGGACTTCATAAACTTTTGCCTCACATGTAATGGATCCTCAGCCAAAAATATTTGCGTGAGGATCCATTACATGTGAGGCAAAAGTTTATGAAGTCCCCTGAGGAAGGGCGTTATGCTTGAAATGCATTGGGCAACTACATTAATGTGAAAAAAATGTTTTTGAAACATGGAATATGTTGAATAGTCATGAATATAATGACATATTTTGAACAAAATAAGAAATAAATGAATCATTCAATATGAAAGCAAAATTTGCACGAGAATCTATGAAAGTTTGAAAAGGAGTGCATGGATGGAATGCATCTTGTGTTCACAGGATACATAATTTAATGGAAACTTGCAGGAGTGGCAGGTGAATGGTCCATGGGTGAGTCCTGGTGTGGCTTGGTAGCTATCTGTGAGACGGCTGGAGTTCCGTGCAGAGAGGATAGCAGCATCATACGTGATGCAGATGGAGTGGGTTTTAGAGGGGACAGGGGGGTCTGGCGCTGGGCACAGTCAAGGTGCAGACGGGTGTAGACAGGCTTACCTTTGGCACACCTTCAGCACACATAGGGCGCTTATACTGCGCGTGTACCCTGCGCGTGGGCTGTTGTGACATAAGTGGATGGTGCTGGGGGGCATAGCAAGCGAGGAGCAGCTGGGATGCGGGAGCGGGTTGGAGAGCCGGGCTGGGAGGCACAACAAACATACAACTAAATGGCAGCAAGCAAAAACTGAAACAGGACAAGATTGTAGGGCAACCTGAAAATCACTATTAAATGGACAGTGTCACCAGCACAACCAGGCACTAAATACCGGAAATTCCTATTACTATTTCTTCAGGTATGACTTGTGCCACTTGCTCCTCTAGTTCATCGAGGTCCTCCTGGTCTGCTGGGCTGCCTCCTCCAGTTGCAAGGGCTGCCTTGCGGTTTGCCTCAAGTTTTTCTTTTGTGCGGCGCTTGCAATCATGTCACCTTTTTTTGCAGTCAATGACTGTCCTCTTGGCCTGTCCTACACTGTTTATTTTGTGAACAATTTGCCTCCATATTGACTCTTTTTTGCCATGGGGCAACTTTGAATTAATAAACAGCTGATGCTGGTACCTGGTAACCTCTGCCACCAGGATTTCATTTTCCTCATGGCTAAAATTAGACTTCCGTTTACGTTTGGCGTCAGCCTGTGCCTCTGGACTTTTGCTTGCATGATTTTCCTGGGGGTCCTGGCTGCTGGTATGTGCTTCTTCCATTTCTCTTCTGTGATCCACAGCTATCGCAAGATCAATTTGCGTCACGTATCCAGCTGCCTTTTCACGCATCCCGCACTTTACAGTGTTGCGCCGGCGCCGCAATGGCGTTGCGTGTCGCAAAAAAAGTTACGTGACTTTTCCTTACGTTGCGTCAGGCTGACTTGCGGCACTTTTGCGGCACGTACGTCACGTCATCTGACGCACATTGGCAAGTTGCGACACGCTGCGTTCACTCATTAATTTGGCGCTTCCCCATTGACTTGCGTCGTCGCAGCGGCGGCGCAAGACTTTTGACGCAACTCTACGTTGCGGGAGAGTTGCGTCACTCATCATAAATCTGCCCCTAGATGATTAAGCAAGACAATGTTTTCCAACAACAGCGAATTGCCACCTAGATTAAAACTATATGTATGCCTTACAATTGTTTAAGCATTTGTCCTTTAGTGAAGCTGTATGTGTAATATTTATAATTAGTATAAAGAAAATCAGTGGTGTTGTAGAGGTTTCTTTATCGTAGCAAACTTCATTTTTTTAGCGTAATTTAAGAATAAGTTGCATGTGAAGCATTACTTTATTGTAGACAAAGTGTTTTTTTTGGTGAAGCCAACTAACCACACAGTAGTAACAACAAATGCAAATATTTAGCAAATACAATGTGTAACTAACAACAGTAAAGTGCAAAATGCTATTTAATACAAAATGTTTTTGAATGCATAGTTACTATGTGCACAGAACATATGCTTTGTAGAGTAGTGTGGGCTGTAAAGTGGTATGGGCTGTAGAGTGGTGTGTGCTGTAGAGTGGTGTGTGCTGTAGAGTGGTGTGTGCTGTAGAGTGGTATGTGCTGTAGAGTGGTGTGTGCTGTAGAGTGGTGTGTGCTGTAGAGTGGTGTGTGCTGTAGAGTGGTGTGTGCTGTACAGTGGTTTGGGCTGTAAAGTGGTGTGTACTGCAAAGTAATGTATGCTGTAAAATGGTGTGTCCTGTAGATGTTGTGTGTTGTAGACTGGTGTGCGCTGTCGACTGGTGCGCGCTGTAAATTAGTATGCGCTGTAAAGGGGTGTTCACCACAGAGTGGTGTGTGCTGTAAAGTGGTGTGCATTGCAGAGCAGTGGTGTTCGCCGTATATTGGGGAGCACCACATAGTAGTGTGCCTTGTAGAGTGGTGTGTGCTGTAGAGTATTGGTTTTGCTGTAGAATGCTATAACCTGTAGAGCAGAGGGTGCTGTAGAGTAGTCTGTGCTGCAGAATGGTGTAGAGTGGTGTGGGTTGTACAGCAGTGTACAGTGGTGAGTGGTGGGTGCTGTAGACTGGTGGGTGCTGTATAATGATGTGCGTTGTACACTGTTATGTGCTGAAAAATGTTGCATACTGTAGACTGGTGTGTCAAGTAAAATGGTATGTACTGTAGACGTTTGTACCCGGAGCTGCTGTGCATTGTACAGTAATGTGTGCTGTACAGTAATGTATGTTATACAGTAGTGTGTGCTATAGAGTGATGTGTGCTGTAGAGTGGTGTGTGCTGTAGAGTGGTGTACGTTGTAGAGTAGTGTGTGCTGTAGATTGGTATGTGCGTAAAATATTGCGCGCTGTAGACTGTTGCACACTGTAGAGTGTTGCATGCTGTAGAATGTTGCACACTGTAGAGTGTTTCGCACTGTAGAATGCTGCACACTGTAGACTGTTGCGTACTGTTGAGCGGTGTGTGCGCTATTGAACGGTATGCACTGTACAGTAGTAGGTGCTGTAGAACAGCGTGCGCTGTAGAAGGGCATGTGCTGTAAACGGGCATGCACTGTAGAGGGGCGTGCGCTGTAAAGGAGCGTGCACTGTAGAGGAGCATGCGCTGTAGAACAACGTGTACTGTGTAACAACATGCACTATACAATGGTCTGCGCTGTAGAGGGCTATGTGCTGTAGAAGGCTATGTGCTGTAGAGGAATGTGCACTGTAGAGGTTGTGCGCTGTAAAGGGGTATGTGCTGTAGAGGATTGCACATTGTAGAGTGATGTGCGCTGTAGATTGGTCTGCACTGTAGACTGGTATGCGTTGTAGACTAGTATGCATACTAGATTGGTGTGCGTTGTAGAGGGATGTGCGTTGTAGAGTAGTGTGCATTTTAGAGTAGTGTGCGCTGTACAGTATGGTGCATTGTAGAGTAATGTGCACTGTAAAGTGTGCGTTGTAGACTGGTGTGCGTTGTAGAGTGTTGTGCGTTGTACAGGGGTGCGCGCGGTAGAGGGGTGCGCGTTATAGAGTGGTGTGTGTTGTAGAGTGGTATCCGCTGTAGAATGCTGTGCACTGTAGAATGATGTGCGATGTACCATGGTGTGCGTTGTACAGTGGTGTGCGGTGTAGTGGTGTGTGCTGTAGAGCAATGCACACTGTAAAGGGGTGCGCGCAGTATAGGGACGCATGCAGTATAAGGGTGCATGCAGTACACGGGTGCGCCCTGTAGAGGGGTGCGTGCTGTAAAGAAATGCACGCTGTAGAGGGGTGCGTGCTTTAGTGTTGCCTGCTGTACAGGGGTGCGCATTGTACAGGGGTGGTAGAAGCGTCTGTGCTTTAGAGGGGTGTGCGCTGTAGAGGGGTGTGTGCTATAGTGTTGCACGCTGTACTGGGGTGCATGTTGTACAGGGGTGTGCACTGTAATGGGATGAACGCTGTAGAGGGGTGCGCGTTGTAGTAAGGTGTGCGCTGTAGAGGGGTAGGTGTTGCAGGCATTGTGTACTGTAGAGCAGTGTATGCTGTTAAACAATACACACTGTACAGTAGTGTATGCTGTAGAACAGCATGCGCTGTAGAACACCATGCGAGGAACATGCGCTGTGGAGGGCCATGCGCTGTAGAGGAGCGTGCGCTGTAGAACAGCGTGTGCTGTAGAATGGTATGCGCTGTAGACCGGTGTGCGCTGGAAAGGGGTATGCACTTTAGGTTATGTGCTGTAGAGGGGTATGAGCTGTAGAGGGGTATGTGCTGTAGAGTGGTGTCTGCTGTAGAGAAGTGCACGTTGTACAGTGATGCGCGTTGTAGATTGGTGTGCACTGTAAATTGGTATGCGCTATAGAGCAATGTGCATTGTAGAGTGGTGTGCATTGTAGAGTGGTGTGCATTGTAGAGTGTTGTGCGTTGTAGAGTAATGTGCGTTGTACAGTAGTGTGCGTTGTAGAATGGTGCGCGCTGTCGAATGGTGTCCGCTATAGAACGGTGTTCGATGTACAATAGTGCATTGTAGAGTGGTGCGTGCTGTAGAATGGTATGTGCTTTAGAGCGGTGCGCACTGTAAAAAGGTGCACGCAGTACAGGGGTTCATGCAGTATAGGGGTGCATGCAGTACAGGGGTGTGCCCTGTAGAGGGGTGCATGCTGTAGAGTGGTGCATGCTGTAGAGGCGCCTATGCTGTAGAGGGGTGCGCACTACAGAGGGGTGCGTGCTAT
>NW_028245825.1:0-102500 GCF_964263255.1 Lissotriton vulgaris | reverse complement strand
TGGATGTCGACACCGAAAGCCCGGAGGAGGCTTTCGACACATATCCCTCGAGTCCATCACTGCCGGACGACATCGGGGCCTACAACTCAGTGATAAGGTCTGCGGCAGCAGCTTTTAAACTCAAGCTCGACGAAGAGAAGCAGAAAGCGGACTTTCTTCTCGAGACATTACTCCCCACGCAAACAAGGAGCCAGTATCTGCCAATCCTCGAAAGCGTCTTGGCGCAGGGGATGGAAGGGTTCAGGGAGCCCGCAACATGCAAGGCAGTCACTCCCAGAATGGAGAAGTACAAGCATTCCTCAAAGGACCCAGCCTACATTCAGGGCACGGTCTCAGCTGACTCCATCACGGCCACAGCAAGGAAGAGGGCTAACGTGCCCACTTCTTCTGGACCTCCTCCTGATAAGGAGAGCAAAAGGATGGTCCTAGTGGGCAGAAGGATCGAACGGAATGCCGCGACCCAATGGCGCATGGCTAATTCCAATGCCCTCATAAACCGGCACATGTACCAGATCATGGAGGAGCTGGGACGGCTGGTAAAAGACCTGCCCCAGGAGGCCAGGCAGAAAGCCGAGAAACTGGTGGAAGACTGGAAGAATGCTGCAAATTGTTGCCTCAAGACGGCCCTGGATGGAGCAGACACCTCCAGCAGGCTCATGATGATGGGTGTCACTGAAAGAAGACACGCCTGGCTCAGAATCTCGGGCTTCAAACCAGAGGTGCAACACAGCATCTTGAACACACCGTTCAACGGCGAGACGCTGTTCGGAACAGTTGATGACAAACTCAGTCAACTAAAGAAGGACAATGAAACTGCAAGATCCATGGGAGCATTGTAGTTCAGAGGCAACAAAAGGGGCACCCAGTCACGGAGGCCCGGCGGAAGGTGTGGAAACCAGCCAGGTAAATCACACCAGGCTTTCCAACAGATGCACCAGGCAGACTCGCAGGCGCAACAGTCAGCAGAAGCAGTCCTGGCAGTACTAATCAAGAGGCCAGTCCTTTCGAGGGAGAGGAAATGGACGAGGACAGCATAAAAGAGGGGGCCTGCAGCCCGCCTCTAAATGACTTCAAAAAGATCCGTGTGCCCGCCCACAGAAAAGATCCCAGGGGGCAGCACGTACAAAGGGGTCAAGACAAACTGGACACCTACCACCACATAACACCAGTGGGTGGAAGATTAAGATTCTACCTCCAGGAATGGAGAGAAATCACATCAGACAAATGGATCCTACACATCATCCAATTCGGATACTGCATAGAGTTGGAAGGGAGGCCAACAAGCAGGAAACCAAACAAAGCCACTAGCAAACAATCAGCTAGAGCGGCTTCAGGAAGAAGCAAAAAAACTCCTACAAAAGCAGGCCATAGAACGGGTTCCCTTCAAGGAAAGATACAAGGGAATATACTCAACGTACTTCCTCGTACCAAAGGTAGACGAGACAATGAGACCCATTCTGGACCTGAGGTTCCTGAACAAATTCATAAGAACACAAAAATTCAAAATGACCTCCCTGCAAGAGGTGGTACCGCAATTGCAGATCTGAGACTTCATGGTAACGATAGATCTCAAGGACGCCTACCTGCACATCCCAATGAACGTAAAGCACAAGCATATGCTCAGGTTCACGATCGGAGAAAGCCACTACCAGTTCACTACACTAGCCTTCGGGCTAAAATCAGCACTGAGGGTCTTCACAAAGTGCCTCGCGGCAGTCGCAGCGCACCTACGAAGGCAGGGAATACACGTATACCCTTACCTGGACGACTGGTTGGTGAAAGCAAACTCGTACCAGAAATGAAAGCAACACGCACATACAGTGACGAGCACGCTAATAAACCTGGGGTTCTCCATCCATTGGAAGAAATCGTCAATGGAGCCAGAACGAGTGTAGATCTTCCTGGGGGCACAGATAAACACCTTACAGGGCAAAGTGTTCCCCAGCGAGAAGAGAGCAAGGGCTCTGGTGAGGGAAACTCGCCTCTACCGGAGGGGACAAGCTCGGACAGTGAAGACTGCGAGCAAGATCTTGGGGATGATGGCATCATGCATCCACCTGGTACCGAATGTACGACTTCACATGAGACCCATCCAAGAATGGCTCCAGGAACAATGGTCACAGGCTTCAGGCAGTTGGGAGGATCTAGTGGTTGTGACGCACGCAGTGCAGAAGGAGATGACATGGTGGACCATGGAGAACATAACAAGGGGAAAGCCTCTAACGCCCCCAACACCAACAGTGACCATCACCACAGACGCATCCCTGAAGGGATGGGACGCTCACATGGAGGAACTCAGTGAGGGGACTGTGGACACCAACAGATGCGACAAAGCACATCAATTACCTAGAATTGAAGACAATCTTCCTTGCACTGAAAGCCTTCCAAACAAGGCTGTACAAGCACAAGGTGTTACTACAGACAAAGTAAATCCAACATGGAAAGGGGAAAGAGTGATCAATAAATGTTGAAGCACTCAGTGTTTTGAAAAATACCCCTCACGCACCAAAAGGCCCCTTGGTGTCATGCTTCATCATCGGGGTCTTCGCACCCCTCTATCGGGATGCGGCGTGCTGCGACCTACGGCTACGCGGGAGCACTTATGGTGTTGACTATGTGTGGTGTCCAGTGTGTGGGGTATATTTAGAGTGAGTGGGGGGTGTGTAGTGAAAAATTAAAAAGTACCTGGCACTAGAGTATAAAAGAATTTTTTTTATTCTGAACTCTGGCTGGTACTGTTAAAAGAAGTGCAGGACGAGGTCTAAGTTGTGTAATGAACTAGACCTCTGGTGTGCGTTGTTGTCGACATGTTTCGGAGACAAGCTCCTTCCTCAGGACGGGGTCACAACCTCCCCTCCCTACTCACGTCTTTATTACTAAAAATAGTGTATTTACAGAAAAGTGAAATGGAAACTATAGGCTAAGTGTGCCTACAGCGGTCTGCTACAAGCACAATGACCTGTAGAAAGACAAAAATAGCAACTAATGGTTACCCATGTAGCGGGTAGTTCAAACAGGTGCAGTCACCAGGAACCATACCATTCGCTTATTTTATAAGCCTGTTAAAAGGGACTCACAACACATACAACATAAAACACATAAAGTACTAGGGTGTTCTGTAAGATGTGTTCCTACTTGTGAAGCTTCTTTTTAGGCTTCATGAGCAAAATCGGGACGTTGGGGTGTTGCTTCAGTGGCTATCTGTGGTAGAGAATGATGCAGCTTTAATCATTCATTCTATCGCACTTACTTTTGTAGAGGATTACAGCTGGTCGTATGTACTTGGTTGTTCAGTATCATACTCACAAGAACAGGACTCTCTGATCACCGTCTTACCCCGCACGCTGCTCCGCTGATGTGGAGTAAGGATGTGGTCAAGGATACTTATACCCTTTCATCCTAATTGGCGGAGGTAGGGGTGTATGCTAATTAGGGGTGTTTCCCGCCACTAATTGTATGTCCTTGTACGGAGCATCCGCTTCCTGACCATACAGGGCTTTCGTATGTGATGGAACGGGCGCCGACCTAGGATTAGTGTCTGCATCATAGATCAAATGTGGACAGCGCATGTGCACTATAGTTACAGCATCCATCCATTCACGCGTGATGGTAGTCAGTGTTTGTCCCACACGCATGCGCGATGAACATACGTGTGTATCGCTGCTTACCTACCGAGCGCGTGTATTAATGCTACTTCTGACATATTGATGTGATGAATTAATCGAACAGATTGTAGATGAGAACTGTTGGCGGTCTTTTCTTAGAATGATAGTTGACTCCAGGGTACATCATCGTTAAGCCCATTTAGATGGGTCCCCAGTCCGAACACCCAACGCTGTTCCTTCTGGAAAAAGCCAGCCTCTGAGGGTAGTTGTTCTATGACCGTCCATTTCAAATCATTGACGCAGTGTTTGGTCAAAAAATGCGTTGCCATTTTAGTTTTGCTTTTTTTACACCGCACGTTGCTTTTATGTTCATTCATCCGTGTTTTTATGGCTCTCGTGGTCATCCCCACATACTCAAGGTTACACGGGCATTTGATCATGTAGATTACGTTTTTTGAATTACAGTTTGAGAATTTCCTTTGTTCCCATGTGGTGCCATTGCGAAAAATGAGTCTCGTACTTTTTTCTGTCAAATGGCAGCTACTGCAATTACCGCAAGGGAAATTGCCCTGGACGCCAATAGATGGTTGAAGGGCTATTGTTGGCCTTGTTCTTGTGTGTACCAATATGTCTCTCAGGTTGCGCCCCCTGCGGTGTGCAAACATAGGTTTCTCAAAGTCCAGTTTGCACATGTTAATATTCTCCAATGTTTATTTACAATTCTGGACACATCATTTGACATGGTGTTGAATGTTGTCACACAGATTGGTCGCTTGTTCTCTGTGGGTTCCTTGGTTCTCTCCTCAAGTAATGCCTCTCTGTTATTCTTTGCCCTCTTCATTGCTTTGTTGATGATTTTATCGGGGTATTCTCGTTGTCTGAGTTTCTCTTTGAGGTCGTTCGCTTGTTGTTTAAATTCGGACACCTCTGTGCAGTTGCGCCTAAGGCGTAAGAACTGTCCATATGGCAGATTTTCCCGTAGATGTCTTGGGTGGAAGCTGTCATATCTCAACAAGCAATTCCTGGAGGTAGGTTTAAAGTGAGTAGTGGTTTTCAGCAGTCCTGCTTCTGCATAAATGTTCAGATCCAGAAAGACCAATGTTTCGTTTGAAATGGTGCTTGTGAATTTTCAGAAAAGTGTTTTGGTTATTTAACCATTCCAGAAAGCTCTCCGCTGACTGTAGATCACCTTCCCAGATGACCAGGATGTCATCTATGTACCTCCTCCAGCACTTTATATTAGCCCTGTATGGATTTTGGTCATGGAGGATCTTGTTGGTCTCAAGATGGTGCACATAGAGACCGGCTAGGCTCGGAGCGAAGGTGCTTCCCATGCTAGTCCCGTGGCATTGTTGGTAAAGCGTGGTTTTATACTGGAAAACGTTTTTTTTGTAAGGCCAGAGAAATGCATTCCAGAACCAAACCTCGTGGTGTCTGGTATTTCCAAGGTTTAGAAAAAAGAACCTCCTCGATAATAACCAATGTTTCGTCATGAGGGAGGCTGGTATAGAGGCTTTCCACGTCTGAGGACATCAGAAGTTGGGTTTGTGGGTCAAATGTTGTCTCTTGCAGTAGTTGTAAGACTGCCTTAGTGTCCTTTAGGTAGGTGTTTGTGGCTTGCACTAAAGGTCGCAGGAAAGCATCCGCGAATTTTGATAGTGGTTCTAGTATCGAGCCAATGCCCGATACTATCGGTCTGCCTGGGGGTTTGGTTAAGTTCTTATGTATTTTTGGAATACAATAAAAGTATGGAATGCGTGGTTTTTTCTGCTCCAGGAATTCTCCTTCCTTCTTACTTAACCAATCGTGTGTCCTGAGGTTTGAAAACCTCAGGACACGAATCGGAGGTATGATAGAAGAAGGCCTAACACACGATTGGTTAAGTAAGAAGGAAGGAGAATTCCTGGAGCAGAAAAAACCACGCATTCCATAGTTTTATTGTATTCCAAGTCCTGTGTGCAACTCGAAATATCCCCACATCGACGTCCAACCGGTTTGCAACAAGTGCCTGTCGCCGGATCACGATGAAGCCAGCTGTATGGCTTGTTCCCGTTTCCGATCCAAGAAGACAATTCTACTTCAGCGCACTGCGCGCAAGGAAGCCCAGCAGACGGCACCTGAACCAGTGAACGTCT
Organism: Lissotriton vulgaris; assembly: GCF_964263255.1. Lineage (NCBI taxonomy): Eukaryota > Metazoa > Chordata > Amphibia > Caudata > Salamandridae > Lissotriton > Lissotriton vulgaris. Next base: position 96,760 of record NW_028245825.1, on the reverse strand, counting down.
TCGATGCCGGGGATGATTAGGGAGCAGAGCGGGAGGTTCGAGAGAACCTGTCGGATCCCGCATCGGAGGTAGATTCCAGCTACAACGCTGATGTTGAAATGCTCGATGTGGAAGACGTCGACGAGGTAGGAGACGACGATGGGGCCTTTGGGGCCATGGAAAATAGCTCGAGCGAGGAGCTAGGCCCACAAACTGATACTGGGGCCAAAACACTTCATAAGGCTCGGGTCGAGGGATCGCCACAGGGCCTTACCCAAGATCTTCCACGAAGTTCTACGGCCCCGCCTTCGGGCTCTGCTTCGGACATGTCTAAGGAGCAGCAAGTTGCAAAACCGAAAGTGAAAGTTTCGGTGTCTACGCAACCCAAAGCACTTGAGGCGAAATCGAAACCGAAAGTGCGTATTGCTTTGGTCGGCTCGAAGTCCTCTGAACTGTCGGCACCGACAAAGCATAAGTGTTATCGACCCAAAGAGGCCGCTAAAGGGCGTCGAGCCAAAGTCTGGCACGCCGAAGGCAAAGGCCAAGGACGTCGACCCGAAGAAATCGGCGCCAAAGACAGTCGACAGCGACAAAGGACTCGGTGATCAGAAGGTTCTCGAGCCTACGCGTCGACCGGACAAGGCTAAAAGTGGTACAACCCTCGAGTCCACGCCTAGCGGTGCCTCGAAGGATTCAGTCCAGTCAACGCAGCCGTCCGCCTCCTTCTCGAAGCAGGTGGCGGAATCACTGAAGCGCATTAAGGACAAGGCTTCGGCTGTCGGACCAAAGGATCCTCCACCATCTAAGCCTGCCGATAAGCCTCAAAAGACGTCGGCGCCCACCCACTTCACGCTGCCGCCGAAAGTGGTGCCGAAGGCCTTCTTCCCTAAAATGGCCGTTGAAGCGCCTAAGGTGTCCACGGGGCCGAAGCCCACAACTGTGGTCCCGGCCACAAAGCATCGACAACCCTCACTTAAAGAGCAACAGGAACAGTTTATTGATGCCGATACAGGCAGACTTTCTATTTATAAGCGAAAGATCGCCCCGGAACAGCCAATGGAGTCGTATAGAATCCCACTGAAAAAAAAAAAGGATTCTACTACAAAACCTGTTCTTGTAGAACCTGTATCTCCACGTGGCCAAGATGTCTCGCCCACTTATTCGGATGTAGAAACTGGGGAAGGTGACCATGAGCAATACAACTATCCTGTGGACACTGATCCAGAAGATACTAATGAACCCTGGGCAGATGCTGCTGACCTTGGGGATCCACACACAGCCCCAGACACTCATGTGTATACTGTAAAAACATCACCTACTGAGGATTCAGCGGCGTTTAATGCACTTATTGAAAGGGCAGCCAAGAATCATGACGTCCAGCTCCATGCTGACCCTATTGAAGTACTTTATGTTCGACACCTTTTCCACCTCAGAGAGGACTGCAAGACTCTGCCTATGCTGAAGGGTGTCTTGAAACATGCTGGGGAGATATTTAAGGAGCCTACTAGAGCCAGGGTGATAAACCCCAGGATTGAAAAGCAGTACAAACCGGCGCCTGGGGACCCTACCTACATTAAGGGACAGTTGCTGTTGGACTCTCTTGTTGTTTCTAATGCCCGGAAGAGGGCTAATTCACAAACAAAGGGTGATGCTCCTCCCCCAGATAAGGAATCTAAGGTGCTAGAGGCATCAGGGGAAAGGGTGGCGGCTCAAGCAGCCAACATTTGGCGCATTTCAAACACTCAGGCACTCTTAGCCAGGTATGACAGGGCCCATTATGACACACTGGAGACCCTGTTGCAGCACCTGCCAGATGAATATAAGGAGGCAGCTGAGATGCTCATACAGGAAGGGAAGCTCATATCAAATGCTAATATCAAATGTGCACTGGACGAGGCAGACACCGCGGCCAGAGCCGTTAACACTAGTGCCATGTTCAGGAGACATGCCTGGCTCAGAATCTCCGGGTTCAAGCCAGAGATACAGACCACCATTCTAAATCAGCCAGTAAACCCTGATCATTTATTTGGTCCAGAGGTGGACACCACCTTGGAGAAAATCAAGAAGGACACTGACTGCAAAGTCTATGGGGGCTCTCCAGTCCCAGCGGTTCAGGGGTGGTTCTTTTTGTCGCTCAAGCAGTAGAGGTGTTTCCGGAGGCCAGCTGTCCCAGCAAACACAGTACAATAAAGGTGGCGCGCAAACCACCTATACCAAACAGCGTAGAGGTGGCTATCGTGGAAACAGCGCCAAGGGCAGAGGTCGTGGAAACAACAGCTCCAGGTCATCCACCACTAACAAACAGTGACGCCTTGTCACTGCCCCCGACCATACCACACCGGTCGGGGGGAGACTCCAACAGTTCCTGCCAGTCTGGAAGTCTATCACCACAGACAGGTGGGTCACAAAGCTTATCCAGTACGGTTATTGTCTGGAGTTAACAGCCACTCCCCCCCAACATACCCCCAAGACACCGTCCTATATCCACAGAGCATTTGCACTTATTGCAGCAGGAGGTACTAGTCATGCTGCAAAAAGGAGCAATCTAGCTCGTGCCTGTGGAAGAAAGAGGCACAGGAGTTTACTCTCTGTACTTCTTGATCCCAAAAAAGGACGGGTCCCTCAGACCCATACTGGACCTCAGACCCCTCAATCAGTACATTCTGTCAGAGCACTTTCACATGCTAATACTGCAGCAAGTCCTACCGTTGCTCATTCAGGGAGATTTTCTCGCAATATTAGATCTGAAGGATGCGTATTTTCATATTCCGCTACACCCGTCACACAGAAAATACCTCAGATTCACCATTCAAAATCACCAATTCAAGGTCCTACCTTGTGGAGTGACCACGGCACCCAGGGTGTTTACAAAGTGCCTGGCGACTGTGGCGGCACATCTACGGAGACAGAACATTCACGTCTACCCTTATCTGGACGACTGGCTTATCCAGGCGAAGTCGGCCCAGCAGTGTGCCGCCCACATGTCCCACACCATTCACCTTCTTCAGGATCTGGGATTCTCACTGAATTACTCAAAGTCCCACCTGCAACCCGCCCACATACGGCAGTATCTGGGTGCGACAATAGACACTTGGCAGCCAAAGCAAAGCCAAATTCAGTGAGGATCAGCAGCATTCAATCGATGATACAGAAATTCAGACCTCAACACTCGCTTCAGGCACGAGTGTTCATGCAGTTGATAGGCATGATGGCCTCCTGCATCTTCATAGTCCCGCACGCGAGACTACATATGCGTCCGCTTCAGGAGTGCTTAGCACGTCAGTGGAATCAGGCTCACGGACAGTTGAAAGACCTAGTGTTGGTAACCGGTCGTGCATACAACTCTCTGCATTGGTGGAATCCACAAAACCTTTGCAGGGGACGACCGTTCCAGGAGCCTGTGCCACCGATCATTCTGACGACGGACTCCTCTCTCAAGGGTTGGGGAGCTCATGTTCTCCACTACACGGTGCAGGGACTATGGACATCGCAGCAAAAGAAGATGCACATCAACGTTCTAGAACTGATGGCTATCTTCATGGCGATGAAAGCATTCAAAGTACATCTGTGCAACAAGGTCGTGTTGATCCGGACGGACAACATGACGGCCATGTACTACATTCAGAAGCAGGGAGGTACACACTCTCCACAGTGGTCTCATCTGGCTCGGAGCATGTGGAAGTGGGCCATTCAAAGGAACATCTTCCTCATGGCGGAACACTTCCCAGGCAAGGACAATCAGATGGCGGACCTGCTCAGCAGGTACAGCCACCAGATGCACGAGTGGGAGATACATCCATCAGTACTCCACCCGTACTTCCAACGGTGGGGTCATCCAGAGATAGACCTGTTCGCAACAAAGAAACGCCAAATGTCTAAGCTTTGCCGCCAGGTTTCCACACCCACAGTCGCAGGGCAATGCGATATGGATGAACTGGTCAGGCATATTTGCGTACGCTTTTCCCCCAGCACCTCTAATACTGCTGGTGGCACGCAAGCTGAAGCAACACTCGATGACTCTCATCCTGGTTGCTCCAACGTGGGCACGCCAACCATGGTACACCACGTTTCTGGAACTATTCGTGGTACTGCATCAAAGACTGCGCCTCACACCCAGGCTTTTGACGCAGAGCCATGGCGACATTCAGCATCCAGATCCGCAACAGCTCAACCTGGCGATCTGGCTCTTGAGGTCTTAGAGTTTGGCTACCTCAACTTGCCTCCAAACTGTATGGACCTCATCAGAGAGGCAAGGAAGCCCACCACCAGAGCATGCTATGCTGCGAAATGGAAGCGGTTCGTCATTTATTGTGCAGACCACAACATCAACCCGCTGGACGCATCTACTCAAAACATCATTTGTTGTCTGTTACATCTATACAAATGTAATCTGGCCTATGCTTCCATTCGTATACATTTATCCGCAATAGCTGCTTATCTCCAAAACAGGCAGCATCTCTCCCTTTTCAGAGTGCCTGCCATCAAAGCTTTTCTGGAAGGACTCAAACGAGTCATTCCTCCCCGGACCCCACCAGCTCGTGAATGGAACCTGAATGTGGACCTCACAAGACTGATGAGTCCACCTTTTGAGCCACTGCATTCATGTGAGATTCAGTTCTTAACATGGAAAGTGGCTTTCCTGATAGCGATTAAGTCACTACGACGCGTTAGTGAACTCCAGGCACTAACTATCCAAGAGCCATTCATACAGATTCACTCCAACAGGGTGGTGCTTCGCACTAACCCTAAATTTCTCCCTAAGGTGGTTTCACAGTTCCATATCAATCAGACTATAGAACTGCCTGTGTTCTTCCAAAATCCTGAATTGGTGGCGGAGAGAATGCTCCACACGCTTGACGTCAAGAGAGCCTTGATGTACTACATTGATAGGACCAAAGATTTTCGGAAGACAAAACAACTATTTGTTGCCTTTTCGCCACAACACCAAGGCAATCCCATTTCCAAGGCTGATATAGCCAGGAGGATCCTTAAGTGTATTCAGATCTGCTATCAGAAAGCCAAACGCACTCTAACGATCCCCCCACGGGCCCACTCCACCCGGAAGTTGGGGGCCTCCATGGCTTTCCTTGGAAATATTCCTTTGGAAGACATATGTAGAGCAGCCACATGGTCTACCACACACACATTTACAAAACACTACTGTGTAGATGTGCACTCCAAACAGCAGGCAGCTGTAGGGCAGGCTGTTCTAAAAACACTTTTCCAGACTGCTGTAACTGGCACAGGCGTCCTCCGCTAATGGAGGGCTTGCTATGTATTCTATGCACAGATATGAATTCAGCAGCCCACATGCCTCGAACCGAATATGCTACTTACCAGTATGCATCTGTTCTTGGCATGTAGGGCTGCTGACAATCATATCGCCCGCCCTACTCCCCGGCGCCTGTAGCGGCTGCAGCACTCACAAATACTCTTAGCATGGTCATCACTCACAGTGTTACACCATCTTAGCCACAATGGCTAAAACAATCTGGGGATGGAGCCGATGCCCATGCGCACTGTAGTCCAGGGGAGGAGCCACCTATCTCGTGATACTTCGAAGACTCTTCCAGAACAACAATGTGCGATCATCCGGACCCAACACTAGGCGGCGATCTATGCACAGATATGAATTCAGCAGCCCTACATGCCAAGAACAGATGCATACTGGTAAGTAGCATATTCGTTTCTATTGGTCACTTGATATGTTATTATCTGATTTGTATATTCTATACCATCCGAAATGTGCTTATTACTTGCTACTCTGATTCAGGCATGTGAATCTATGAAAGACACCCCTAATACTGGATAAGAAATGCATTACTTACATGTAACTGCTGCAGTTGTCCAGTATTGGTGTCTTTCATAGATTCACATGCAACCTCCCCTAGAAGGACTTATCTAATTCTCTCAGTAATGTACTTGTTTAGCACGTTGCTTCCGGAAATCTGAGGGACTGAGGCTCCTTCCAGGAGGATTCTAGAGGGAGGTGATAGCTAATTGGCTCTTCTCTAGAGTTTGGTCCTTTCTACAAAAGGACAAGGATATGTTACTAAGGTGAGGCCCTAAGCCCTATTTCTCTATATGTCTAATAGGACATTACTATCTTTATGTACCGGGGACTCCCATATCGACGACAGGGAATGATTCAAGCATGGGAATCTATGAAAGACACCAATACTGGATAACTGCAGGTACAGGTAAGTAACACATTTCATTCCTAAAGTAAAACCTCAACATGGATTCCTGCTCTCTCTGGTTCTAACTTGCTAATTCTGCTTTTGCGGTCTACTTCCAGACTCCCAGAGGTTGGTCTTGAAAAAGGTTGTAGGAATCAGATTTACTTGATCACACCTGTTCTGTTGTCTGGATTATACAGCTTCCTCCCCCCAAGTCCCCTTTTTATATATTTTTTGTTTATTTTGGACACTTTGTTGACTTATTTAAAACATTGTAATATGTTATCTAAGGTTTACTTTTTCTGTGTTTTACCTTCATTCACACAGATGTTCCAGTCTTATCCCCGGATGCCATTTCCTCAAATGCAAGGTTCCCATCGGTATCCTACTCCACCTGAAGCCAATAGGTAGTAGCTCTGTGTGCATTAGACTGTAATTAAAGAGCTTGTCTGATTCTTTTTGTACCCCTTACCTCCCTGCTTCCATTAAGTGCTCCCCTTGCCTTAAATCAAGCTTTACATTGAACTAAATGATTGCCACAATTAACATACCAGGACACTGCTACGAATTAAGTGCCTTGCTAGGAAACTGTGAGAAAGTGACCTCTTTCTGCATGGTAGCCCCCATTTTTTGCTGAACTGATTTGCTTTGATGGAGTGTGCCCTGGACTCCTGCCAATCAGATGCCCAGAGCCTATGTTTTTTTCCAAAACCTGCATTAAAACAAAACCCAATTGACATCTCTGGCCACAGGTCAGCCCCTGGTAAATGGTACCACAGGTACCCAGGGCACTGTGACCAGGGAAGATCTCTAAGGGCTGCAGAACTTATTGTGCCACCCTTAAAGGCCCTGTACCATTACATTCACACACTGCCTTTTCAGGCTGCGTTTCTTGGTACAGAACAATGTGAAGAGTTGACATGGCACGCATCCGTGTGTGCCATGCCTACAACCCACCTCCCTGGCATAGATCAGCCACCCCCCTAGCTGGGTGCTCTATACCTGTGGTGAGGGTACAGGTATGTGAGCCCTGTACCCCTACAGTGTCCAAGTCAATTCTTAGACATTGTAAGCACAGTGCTGCCATTAAGAGAATATGGTACTGGGAGTTAGTAATTACGAACTCCACAGTACCATAATCTCCCCTTACCAATCGTACCTCCCCTGTGGATCCCCAGGAGGGCGATCCCCAAGCAGAGATCCACCCACTAGACACCAGGAAGGGGGAGCAGCCCCTTGCGTAAGGGCATTTGCCCTAATTCAGTCTTACTGCTCCCAGTAGCCACCAGTTTCGACCCCAAGCCCCCCCCACCCCCTCCCCCCACACACCCCTCTCCACCCAAGAGGGGCAAAAACCCACTTGACGCTAGGAATTTCTTTTTTGCAATTTAAATAAGTGGGGGCTGCTCAAAAGGGGCATGCCAATGCCCCCACCCCCGCACAAATTAGTCTTTATGCCCCCCAGGGAAGTAGCCCCCAATCTGGGGGGGGGGGGGGGGGGGGGGGGGAAAGCACACTAGACGCCAAGGACATTTATTTTCCAATTTGAATTACTTAGGGGTTGGGCTGCCCAAAGGGCATGCCAATGCTGCCACCTGTGTAGTCTCCCCCCTCCCCCCCGTGAAATTCCAGTCTTTTCAGATGGGGCACCCGGGGGGCAAAAAGCCCACTAGGCGTCAGCGATTACGCTGGCTTTTTGTATGCAAGGTGTAGGGGCTTCCCAGAATTGGCATACTAATGCCTCCACCCCGCCAAAAAATAGCCAGTCTTTCTTCAGGGGCATACCGGGACAAACTCCCCCCTCCGCCAGAGGCAGCAGAAAGCTCACTAGGCACAGACTTCTTTTTAGCGATGGGCCTGCCTGTGAATGTTGTGCCCTAGTACTGGCGGCACATAGGGAAATCTAGAAAACCTGTAAAATTGTTTAAACTAGACACTAGGGGAATCCAGGATGGTGAGAATTGTGTGCCTTTCACCAGGTTCTGTTACCCAGAATCCCTTGCAAACCTTAAACTTAGTTAAGAAAAAAAATTCCTCACATTTGTGTGATGGAAAGGCAGTGTTTGAGTGTAATGGCGCTGGGCTTCTAAGGTTGGCACAATAAGTGCTTCAGCCCATAGGTCTTCCCTGGTCACAGTGCCCTTGGTACCAGTGGTACCATTTACCAGGGGCTGACCTGTGGCCCGAGATGCCAGTTGGATTTTGTTTTGAATGCAGGTTCAGTGAAAGAACATAGGCCCTGGTCACCTGATTAGCAAGAGCCCAGGGCACACTCAGTTAGAGCACATCAGCAGTTCAGCAAAAAGTGGGGGCTACCATGCAGAAATTCATCACTTTCTCACAATGACACTCAAACAGAGGTAGTGCTGAAAATGTTCCGGATCCAGTCAGATGCCTGGGGAGAATTCACAAGTTAAGAAATCTGCAGCTAGACTGTCTCTACCAGATACATCATTACTGAAGGTACGTAACTTTCTGATGGATACATCTGCCAGTGGAGTCCTCACCTTGTGAATATCCCCCTGCGTCAGCAGCATTTGGAAATAGTTTTTGTAGCTTAGCACCGACGACGTCCCAGAAGCACAGCATCGCGCGCGGCTCCGCTGATGTCACAGACACCATAATAGGCCCACGTCGGCGTGATGAAATCCGTTCCCTTTTTTCCGCGTCGTTGACTCTTTCGGTTAAATGTTAATTTTATGGTTTGTTTTTAAAAGAAATGAACTCTATATATACTGAATGTTTGTACTTTTATGGTGATTTTTAATCCTCGAATAAAGAATCAGAATGAAAATGACTTTTGGTTTTCGATGGATCCTCTGTAGCTTTGATAGTAACTTTGTTACTGTTGGTGTTAGTGTTTCTTGTATCGCTTTTTCCAGGCGATATGTCGTCGAAGACCGGATGCAAGCCGTGTGGTGAATGCGGTAAGATGATGTCAATCACGGACTCGCATGAAGACTGCGTTTGGTGCCTGAGCTCGGACCATGATGTCCAGGGGTGTCCATCCTGTAAGAAGATGAATCCCAAGGCCCTTCGTGAGAGAGAGGCGAAGCTCCTGGTTGCCAGGATGAACGGTAAAAAGGACAGGAAGAGCTCGAGGTCTCGCTCGAAATCGCCCTCGAGGTAGTCATCGGGGCATGCTTGCAGATCGGCTAAAAAGAAGCACAAGAAGAGGAAGCACGATCACGTCATCATTCTGGGAAGGATTTGGATTAGAGACCGAATTCGCCAATGAGAAGACATCGTAAGGATGAGGTTTCTCCTTCACCAGAAGTTCTGGATCCGGAAGGTGAGGCATCGCCTATGGAGTCGCCGGAGCATTCACCGGCTCCGGTGTCGAATCCCTCTCCGGTTCCGTCTCGATCACCAATTCGAGAGGAAGAAGAGGCTCCATTGCCAGAGAGTTCGAAGACTCCGGTGCACCAACCCGAGTTGGAGGTCGAGATGACATCTGCTTTGTCTAGGGGTGTACCTGTAGAGGACATTTGTAGGGCAGCGACTTGGGCTTCCCTCCACACTTTCGCGAAGCATTACTGCTTGGATTCCGAAGTGAGGGACGGCCACTTTGAGCGTTCTGTTCTCCAGGATTTTCTGGTATAGGAGAATGGACACCCTCCTCCGGGAGTGGGGACTGCTGTGGGACTCTATTCACAAGGTGAGGAATCGCTTTTTCTGGTGGATACACTATCTGCGGATTCCTCACTGGCCCACCCGCCTCCCCGTTGTTCACTCTTATATACCTGATTTACTGTATTAATATTTTATTTTTGAAGGAAATGTGTTAATGTTTTTACTTTCCTACATTGACTACACACTGTGTGTTTTGATTTGGTACTGTGTGCATTGTGTGTATATCTACTGTTGATCCATCCGTGTGCCTCGAAGGCACGGAAAAAAGGGCGGAACTGATGTCATCACGCCGACATGGGCCTATTATGGTGTCTGTGATGTCAGCGGAGCCACGCGCAATGCATGTGCTTCTGTGACGTCGTCCACGTTGGCGCGAAGCTACAAAAATAATTTCCTAATGTTGCTGACGCAGGGGGACATTCACAAGGTGAGAAATCCACAGGCAGATACTGTATCCACCAGAAAAAGCGTTACCGAAGGTAAGTAACTTATTCTTCTGTACTAGGGGATCTCTGTGTATAGTCATAATCTAGTGAATAGGCCCGCTCATGAGCGTGGACCCCGGAGCAATCAAAAATATTCTCTTAAGCTGTCTAACAATGCAGTCCTGCACAGACACTTAAGAGAGAATTTAAAGACGTATAATGCAGCCTATATCCACAGGCTACACTGTCCAGTACTTCAATTAGACATTCCACCAAAACCACACACAGCACAGCCTGCCAAGTTTTCTCCATAGAGGAAAAACTTCCCCTTTCAACAGCAAAGCCTCTGGAATGATAGAGAGGAAGGGAAGGACCGACAACCCCTATAGGCTGCCATTATGTGGCTCAAAAAGGGATACCGTGCCTTTAAAGAAACTTTCCAGAACTTTCTCAGTATCTCAATGCCCAGCAGGTCCCATTTACTTTCAGTACTTTTTTCCGCTCCTGCTAGCAGGACCCTGGAGCATTAACTCTTCAATTTGAGCTCTTTTTAATTAAATTTTGGTGTATTTCTGGATTTTGGCAGCTTCACTCGACGTCTTTCGCCTTTATCTACATTCTGATGTTTTTTTTGGCAGATTTTCTGCTGACTTCTTGTCTTTATACTATTTCTTTTTGACAAGTGCTTGCCTGCAGTTGAATTAAAGACCAAAGCTGAAGCTCACAGGGTTTGTATTCTGTGCTTGCCTGTGTCTTTTGACACCTGTCTTCTCTGTACCTTCTTTTCCAGGAGGCTTCGACTCCCAGGTTTGGAGCAGGGGAGTTTTTGAACGCATCTTCAGCCTCTGGTTAAGGAGAGGGTAGGTCCTCTACAGAGTCCCATGCTGTGACCTCTGGGGTTCTCCCCAGTAGGAGCGTGTCTGAACTATGACGCGGTTCCGGTCAGCTTCGAGGACGTCGAGAGCCGGTATACTCTCCGTCAACTCAGGGCTCAGGTCGACGTGACGCTGAAACAATGTCGGCGTCGTGGGGTGCCTCGACGTCGTGGGGTGCCTCGACGTCGTGGGGTGCCTCGACGTCGTGGGGGCAGTCATGCTCATTTTGGGGCTTTGGTCGCTTGGGTTCTGCTGTCTGCCGTTAAGTCCAGACATCCCCGTCATGGATGTCTAGGCGTCTCGGTACAGTGCTGCCTGATGTCGAAGTGAGAGGGTTTGACACCGTAGTGATGTCTTGACGTCTAGGTGTTGGTCAATGTCGGAGAGACAGTCAATGTCTTAGTGATGGTGGCGTCGTAGTGAGTTCGACGTCATGGGTTACCGCCGCGGAATCATTGCTGGCACTTGACGCCTGGGTCTTGTTCCAGGCCTCGCTCTGTGGTGAGCCTCATCGTAGGAGGGGACTTTGTGTTCCCGGCAACGTCCACTCTCGACGCAGAGCAGAGTATCAGCGTTAAGGAACCCTTCTGATGGGGAGTCTGTGGCTACTTACCACTTGTAAGCGAGGGACGTTGGTCCTTATGCTTAGTTTTGAGTATTCGCATACCTACTCATCGTCTAGGTCGCCTCCTGCTCTGCCACCACTGGTGTCACCACCGGGGATGCATCTTCCATGAGTACGGGGAGGTGCTCTCCTACTCCTACAAATTTTCCTCCTTACGTGTTGTTCACTGGTGGGCTGTACTTTACGGTCCACTACCACCTGCCAGGAAGTTCTGGCTTCAAACGTACTCCTGACTTGGTCACAGGGGTGACCAGCGGTGTTTTTCCTCCAAGGATTTGTCTGTGGTCCCGGACCACCATTTAATAATTCACAAGTATATTGTGCACATACGCGGGAGAGCTTGATGCTCCTTGGCGAACAAAAGCCGGCCCGGTCTAAGACAGTCTTCGTTTGTCAGCCAGCAATTCCACCGGTTCGTTCGCAGGTCAAGCTGCGTGAGTTCAGAGCAGAGGCCTTTGCCCTGTTATGAAGAAGGGAGATATGTCCCTCGGTCTCTGAGAGGGTCTGTACTCACAGTGCTTTCGGGTGCGAGAGAAGGACCAGAACAAGTTCAGGCCCATTCTGGTTTTGCGTTAAGCAAACTGATGGTTGCTGTCTTTGCGCCGGATTTATCCTGAGCTGCAAAAAGGAGACTGGCTGTGCACTATGGAACTGCAGGATGCGTACCTCCAGGTGCCCATGAAATGAAAAGATTCTTATAATGCGCGACTTTGCCCGAAGGCGTCAAGGCGCCTAACAACTAACAAAAGAATATATAGACACATAAAGAGTATCTACGGGTACGCCTTTGCGAACAACCAGGTTTTTAATGCTTTACGAAAAGCGGGGACAGAAGCCTGCGATTTGATGTAACAAGGAAGAGCGTTCCATAGCTTGGGGGCAATTAAAGAGAAAGCCCTCCCGCCCCATCGACTCTTTCGAAAACGGGGGACCACCAGCAGGTTCTTAGAGGAGGAACGTAACGATCTGCTTGAAGCATAAGGCCACAACCGTTTCCTGACCCCACCCGCACCCTTTCCAGAGGGCACTGTGGGTTAGGCAGAGCGTCTTGAAAGTGATCCTAGCCTCAATCGGGAGCCAGTGTAAAGTTTTCCTGGCTGCCGTTGATGACTCCGATCTGGGGGCGTCAAGAACAAATTTGGCTGCCGCATTTTGAGCAGTCTGAAGACGTTGGATTAAGCTCTTGTTCATGCCGATGTAAAGGGCGTTACAATAATAAAGACGCGAAGCGACTAGTGCTACTACCACCTGCTTCCGTGCCTGGAGGTACACGTAATGTTTTATTTTACGGAGAATTTGAATGATTCCCCAACAGGTGGCAACTGTTCTATTTACCTACAGGGTCATGGAAACAGAAGGTTCAATCATTACCCTAAGGTTCCGTGCTGATCCCGAGGGAGTGGGACAGGACCCTAACTCAGGCGGCCACCATTCAGGTGACCAGATGTTAATGTTGGAGCCACACAACAAGATCTCAGTCTTTTCCCCGTTCAACTTTAGCGAATTGTAAATCATCCACTGGGACACTGCCTGCATGCAGTTCCTAAAGTTGAGCGGGGACGGTCCCCAAGATGGGAGAGGGACACCAAGATCTGTGTCGTCCGCGTAGGAGACTACCTTCATCCCGTAAGATCTAATTAACCTGGCAAGCGGCGTCACGTAGATGTTAAACAGGGTCGGACTTAATGCCGACCCCTGAGGGACGCCACATTGCACAGTAAGGGATGGAGATAGGAACTCTCCCAGCTTGACCCTCTAAACCCTCTGGTCTAAGGAGGACAGCAGACTCGGAGCCGCCCCTTCCACCCCTATCTCCCTCAGCGGAGATGTTAAGACCGAGGGAGACAGGGTATCGAAGGCTGCTGTGAGGTCCAGAAGGACCAGGACGGTGGAATGTCCCTGGTCTACCTCCATACGGATGTTGTTCAGTACGACCGTGAGGGCTGACTCGGTGCTATGGTATCTCCTAAAGCCATGCTGCGATTGGTCTAGGAGACCCGCAGAGTCGAGAGGCCGCCAGATGTTGGTTCAGATGCGTCTCCAGCATCTTTGCCGGCGCAGGAAGCAAGGAAATAGGGCGGTAATTCTTGAACAGCTCTGGATCTAGAGTAGACTTTTTTAAAAGGGGCTTGACCACCGCACTCTTCCATTGAGATGGAAAAATGCCCTCTCTCATGGCCCTATTCATGATATCCAACAGGGGAGGAAGGAGGGGGTCTCTGCACTCCTTCAGAACTTTGTGGGGGCATGGGTCAAGTGGAGATTCAGACCTAGTCTTGTTTAAGAGCAGGTCGAGCTCCTGATGGGACAACGGCAGAAACTCTGATAGTTTTTGGAGTGTTGGAAGAGATCTCTTCCGTAACAGGAAAGGAAGGGACAGGCGGAGGAAGGGTAACGGATCTTTGTAATTCAAGATCCCTATATATGTCCGCGATCTTGGAATGAAAGAATCCTGCGATCTGATCGCAGAATTCCTGGGTATTTACTACAGGGTCTTGCGACTGTAGCGTACAAAGCGAGTCCACAATTATAAAGAGATCCCTGGGAGAGGAAAGAGCCGTTGTAAGGTTGGCAAAGTGCTCTTGTTTAGCTCTGATTATCTCAAGCTTGTAGTCCTTTAGGAGCTGTTAATGTTTTTCCCTCATCAAGGTTCCAACTCGTCCGCCATAGCCTTTCTTGCTTCCTACATTTTTGTCTCAAGCCTGAGAGGTTCTGAGAACCAAGGTTTCTTTCTTGCAGAATAGCAAGAGGAGAGAGGAGCCAGTACATAAACTGCTGTACTAATAGCTTTAGAGAATTCTGAAGCAGCTGAGTTGATGTCATCAAAAAGGGCTGTATTAAAGTTTTCCATGAGAGGGGCCAGCGAGGTACTAGTAATCTTCAAATTCCTCCCAAGAATAGTATGAGTGGAGATGGCCTTAGTAGGGGTAGGAGAAATCGAAAGTTCAAGAGGGACAGCGAAGTGGTCAGACCAAGACAATGGAATAGGAACATCTGTTTGAAGACTCACATCATTGGAGAAAACCGCATCCAAAATGTGACTGGCTTGATAGGTGGGATGTTTAACCAATTGTACAAGATCACATGCAGATAGTGCGTCCAAAAGGTCTGAGGAGACTTTAGAGTCCGTATTATCTAGGTGAAAATTAAAATCACCAAGAACTGTCAGATTAGGGGCCCCAAAATATGGTTCTAACAAATTGAGTAGAGACTGACTAAATTCTGTCCTAGATCCGGGCGGTCTATAGACCAGTATGCCCACAAAAGGCTCGGCGTCGGGGGATTTTATAAGAAAGTGTAGGGCTTGAAAAAGGTCGGAGGGCCTGGAAAGTAGAGCGGTGTGACATGTGTGAGAAATTTTGTGCAAAATTCCAAGGCCTCCTCCTCGGCGCCCCACTCTATCGAATCTGGCCAAAGAATATCCATCTGGTACGGCCTCGACCAAATCAGGTCTCGAGTACTCGGTGGCCCAAGTTTCAGTGAGAAACACCCATGTGGGCTTTCTAGCAGTGATAAAATCGCAAAAAGCAATTATTTTTCACTAGGGATCTAGTTTTAGGAAGCCCGAATCCTTCTGGGTAGGCAGCCTAGGGGGAGATAGCAGACAAAGAGGGAGGCCTATGAAGACAAGGTGCTGAAGACATACCGCATGTGCGAAGACAAGAACAATAGAAAGCTTCTTGTAGAGTATCCGACGGGCAAGAAAAATGGCAAGAAAAATGGCAAGGGCAATGGCTGGTCGCAACCGAGCGAAGTCCTGATAGGTGTATAAGGGCAAATCCCGGGGAGGCATACCTAAAACCCTCGGGACCAGAGTCTCCCGCCCTTTAGCCCGGTCTTAGCGTGGACGGGCGCAGACGGGCTGGACTCCGGCGTCACTACGGCGAAACTCTGCGCGATAAACGCTGCGCGTACAATAGCTGCTTTATATGCAGGTCAGCGTGTCCTTGTGACAGCTGGTCTGCTAGCCGAAATGGCGCTGCCAGGCGTCCAAAACTTCCCCCAAGATGGCGGCCAAAGTAAAGGTGAATCCTGGGACCCGCTTAAAAACAGGGTAAATGCAACAGAAATAAAATTAAATAGCAAAATGGGGATATTAAGAACACTGCCGCACTAATGCAGAATAGCTGTTGACTGAACTGCCTGTCGCGTGCAGATGCAGTAAGGAAAGGCGCACGCGTAGTTACTGAAAGGGGAGCCCACCTACAATGCCCACCTTATATGCAGGTCAGCGTGTCCTTGTGACAGCTGGTCTGCTAGCCGATTCTTTCTGGATTCACTATGCTGTGCATATTCCACAATCTGGTGGTTGGGTCCGGAATCTTAGTCTTTTTTTCTTTTTTTTTTTTCTTTTCGTAGCCCAGGTGGTCGTCGACGTCCCACCTTCTGGTGTACCTTCGGTGACGTCGGCATGCTTTCGGCGGAAGCTACCAATCTTGGGCCCCATCTTCAGATTTTTTTTTCCGCCTCTGGGTCTGGATCGTCGCGTGAAGCTCCAGAAGTTTTGGAGGAACAAGAGAAAATACAACTACTATTCGACGGTAAAGACCGGAAAAGATTCGGAGAAGACCATCAGAGAGGAGACGACGAAGAAAGAGAAGAACATCGAGATCTTCGACGTCCTTGGAGGAATGCGCATACAGGGGGCCCCTGAGCGCACGGATGTACAAGACTCCATTTAAATTCTGCAAAAACTGCCACCACAAGTTTGCGCAGAAGGACCAACACCCGGTCTTCAACCTCTGCCTGCCTACCAACCACGAGAGCAGAGACTGCAACGCCTGCTCCGTCTTCAAGCCGAAGACACTCCGAGTTCGAGAGAAGCAGAGGACAGCTCATCACACGATGCAGGGGAAGGGCCAGGCCCCGACGCTTTACGAACTGGGCCTCTACACCGACGACTAGGACAACATCGCCGAAGGTCCAGATGACTTCACGGTCGCAGAGACCAATAAGAAAACTCCTGACAAGGTAGGATAGTCTACGACCCCGAAAACTCCCTCAGGGCCTTGAAAGCCAGAGGCGACCCTCGGAAGGCAGAGTCCAAAGCCTCGAAAGGAGCACCGGCGCCGAAAGGTTCGGCCGAAGCTGCATCCTCTGAAAAAGAGCCCAGCGGATCCTTCGACAAGGACTCCCGGTGGCCGAAGACCGGCGAAAAGCAAAGGTAGTCGAAGCAAGCCCCCGAAAAAGGGTCTTTAACTTCGAAGGAAAAGGAGCTGAAGAAAGCTTAAACGCCGCCGCCGCCGAAGAGAGCGGCCAAAACGCTCGACGACGACCAGGCCGCAGAGATGCTGAGAAAGAAAAGAAGGCTCGAGGCCGAAATGGAGAACATCCTCCAGAGGACGAAAGACTTCAACGAAAAAATGAGAAGTTACAAGATTCCCTCGAGGCCGGCAACGTCCGCCCCTGAGGTGCAAGAACACGAGGAGTTCGACGTCGAACGGCCGAAAACTCCGGAGCTCTCGGAGCACAAAGAGGAAGAGAACCTCTATTATAATGAAGGGGATTACGGGGACCAGCAGTCAAGCTACGGCTCGGGTTCCTCGACGGCCCAAGACAAGGAGTTGCAGGACATAGAGGCCGAAAACCTGGATGAGGCGGTGGAGACCTATCCGTCGAGGCCTTTGCCACCGGATGACATCGGGGCATACAACGAGGTAGTCAGGAAAGCAGCAGCAGCTTATGGGGTTTATCTAGAGGAGGAAAAGCCAAAAGCAGATTTCCTGCTAGAAACATTGCTCCCCACACAGACAAGAAGCCAATTCCTTCCCATGCTGAAAAGTATCACAGACCAGGGGAAGGAAGCCTTCAGGGACCCGGCTACATGCAGATCAGTAACGCCGAGGACGGAAAAGAAATACAAATTCTCCTCACAGGACCCGGCTTATATCAAGGGGTCTGTCACAGCAGATTTTATTATCGCTGCGACGGCCAGAAGGGCCAACGTCCCAACATCTGGGCCTCCACCTGACAAGGAAAGCAGGAGGATGGACCTAACTGGGATGAAAATAGAGAGAAACGCCGCAACGCACTGGCGGATGGCGAACTCAAACGCCCTCCTAAACAGACATCAATACCAACATTGGGATGAGATGGGGCAATTGCTCAAGCACCTCCCGGAACAATACCGTGAGAGGGCATCACACCTTGTGGAAGAAGTGAAAAGCATTGCAAACTCGTGCCTGAAGACAGCCTTGGATGGGGCTGAAACATCCAGCAGATTGATGGCTATAGGCATCACAGAGAGAAGCCAAGCCTGGCTCAGGATCTCTGGTTTCAAAGCTGAGGTGCAGAACAATATCCTGAACACACCCTTCAAGGGTGAAACACTGTTCGGAGCCCCAGTTGATGAGAAGCTCACACAACCGAAGGACAACGAGCCAGCAAGGTCCATGGGGGCCCTGCAATTCAGGGGGATGAGAAGGGGCACTCCTACGCGGAGGCCAAACGGCAGAGGTGGAAACCAGCGAGGAGAATCACACCAGGTGTTCCACCAGGGACAACAGAGTGACAACCAAGGTCACCAGGGCCAGCAGAGGCAAAACTGGAACTACCAGAACAGGGGCCAGTCCTTTCAATCAAGAGGAAACAGACAAGGACAAATTAGAAGAGACGGTGAACAACCCCCCTCTAAGTGACTGCTCACGAGAAAAGGTGCTCACCCACCCGAACCCTCCGGGGGAAGAGCACAGAAAAACAAAGAGGAGAGGGATACACGGACAGGACACAAAAGATATAACTCCAGTAGGAGGCAGGCTAAGATTTTTTCTCCAGGAGTGGAGAAAAATCATCACAGACAAGTGGATACTGAACATCATGCTGTTCGGATACTGCATAGAGCTGCTAAAGAATCCACCAAACAGAGCCAAAGAGAAGAGAGCACTCGGGAACAGAGCTGCAACTGCTCGAAAAGGAAGCCCAAGAACTACTCAAAGAGGCCATCGAAACAGTCCCATTCAAAGAACGGAACAGAGGAGTGTACTCAAACTACTTCCTGGTACCGAAAGTGGACGAAAGCCTAAGACCCATCCTGGACTTGCGGTTCCTAAACAAATATGTAAAGACCCAAAAATTCAAGATGACGTGCCTGCAAGAAGTCATCCCACAGATAAAGGCCGGGGACTTCTTGTCCACCATAGACCTCAAGGATGTGTACCTGCACATCCCCATGAACAGGCAGCACAAGCACATGCTAAGGTTCGCAGTGAACGATCACTACCAGTTCACAACCCTGGCCTTCGGTCTAAAATCCACACCAAGGGTGTTCACCAAATGCCTCGCGGCAGTGGCCGTGCATCTGCGAATGGAGGGGATACACGTGTACCCCTACCTAGACGACTGACTCGTAAAGGCAAGCTCGTACAGGACATGCAAAGATCACGCACAGCAAGTCACAAGAACGCTAATAGGCCTGGGTTTCTCCATACACTGGGGAAAATGCTCAATGGAACCGGAGCAGGTGAAGATCTTCTAGGGTGCTCAAATCGACACCGTCCAATGCAGGGTGTCACCCAGCGAAAAGAGAACTCAGCCTACCGAGGCAGAAACATCACTACCAGAAGGGGCGAGCTCTGACAGTGAGGACAGTGAGCAAGATCTTTGGGATGATGGCGTCGTGCATACACCTGGTCCCCAATGTATGCCTACAGATGAGACCGCTCCAAGAGTGGCTACAACAGCAATGGTCACAAGCGACAGGAAGTTGGGAGGATCTAGTGTTTGTAACGCACAGGGTGCAGGAAGAAATAAGGTGGTGGACCAAGGAAAGGATAACAGTAGGGAAACCTCTAACACCACCGGACCCAACAGTGACCATTACCACAGACGCATCCCAGAAGGGGTGGGGCGCACACATGAACAAGCTCAGAGTGAGGGGCCTGTGGAGCCCTACAGATGCGCTCAGACACATCAATTACCTGGAGCTGAAAACAGTGTTGCTAGCACTCAAGGCCTTCCAGAAACACCTGTACAGCCAGAAGGTGCTGATACAAACAGACAACACCACAACAATGTTTTACATAAACAAACCAGGGGGAACTCAATCATTTCCCCTGTCAAGCTTGGCACAGGAAATCTGGAGATGGGCAATACCACACAAAATAGACCTGCTAGCCATACACCTGCCAGGGAAGGACAATGTAGAAGCGGATTGGCTCAGCAGGCAGACTTCAGCATCCCACAAGTGGGAACTCAATATACAGGAGACAGAGAAACTATTCAGGAGGTGGGGCACTCCGACAATAGACCTATTTACAACACGCCGGAATGCAAAATGCCAATACTTTGCATCCAGGCAACCAGAGGCACTATCACAGGGGAATGCCCTATGGATAAGCTGGTCAAATACATTTGCCTACGCTTTTCCCTCGATACCCCTGATCCTCAGGGTTCTGAACAAATGCATGACAAGCAACATGACGCTGATCCTGGTGGCACCACAATGGGCCAGGCAGACCTGGTACTCTCAGATAATGGAGATGGCGCAGGAGCCCCCCCCCCCACAAGTTCTCAAAAAGAAGAGACCTACTGTCTGTGGAAAACAGAAGTTCTACACCCAGAGCCGGACAGCCTCAACCTCTCAGCCTGGCTCCTGAGGACTTAGAGTTCGCACATCTAAAACTACCAGAGAGCACCCTGAGAGTGCTGCGAGAGGCAAGAATGCCCAGCACACGCAAATGCTATGGGGCAAAATGGAAAAGATTCACTCAATCGTGTCGCAAGAAAAAAACTACACAGAAAACTGACAAGGGAATCTACGGTGCTAAGGTACCTCACGCACCTAATAAAGGCTAAACTAAGCTCATCCTCGCTAAGGGTACACCTGGCAGCGATTGTGGCATACACAAGAGGAGAAACAGGGAGAAGCTTCTTTACATCTCAGGTCGTGAAAAGATTCTTGGAAGGGGCTAAAAGAATAGCGCCACCAAAAAGAATGCCACCACCGGCTTGGGACCTGAATGTAGTACTGACCGAGCTCATGAAAGCACCTTTCGAACCTATCCACAAAGCATCACTGCAAATGCTGACTATGAAAACAGCCTTTCTGGTAGCAATGACATCGCTACGGAGAGTGAGCGAACTGCAGGCTCTAACACTACAGGAACCCTACATTCAGATACAGTGACAGGGTCGTAATGAGAACGGACCCGCACTTCATGCCGAAGGTGGTGTCAAGGTTCCACATGAATCAAAGTATTCAGATCCCTAGCTTCTTCCAAAACCCCACTACAAGCGCTGAGAGAGCACTCCACACTCTAGACGCAAGAAGGGCAGTGATGCACTACATTGAAAGGACGAAAGGACACAGGAAGACAAAACAGTTCTTCGTATCCTTCGCAAACAGTTACATGGGTAAAGCAGTGACAAAAAACACCAAAGCTCGATGGATCGCACAGACTATACAATTCTGCCACAAGCAAGTGGGCCAAGAGCTAACAGGCGGGCACAGGCCCACTCAACCAGGAAGGAAGGAGCAACAATTGCCTTTCTGGCCAACACACCAATTCAGGACATATGCCTGGCGGCAACATGGGCTTCAGTGCACACGTTCACTAAGCACTATTGCGTGGATGTTCAAATGAACAAGGAAGCACAAGTAGGACAAAAGGTGCTTCAACATATTTTCAACAAACAACGCTCATCTTCCATCCAGCCGCCACAAAAGTAACAAAAAACGATACAAAATCTATGCACAGCATAGTGAATCCAGAAAGATTCACGCTGCAAAACAAATAGTTTACCTATCTGTGTAGTTTTGCAGCTTGAAGATCTTTCTGGATTCATTAGCGAACCCACCCACCTCCGCCAGAAAGATGAGGCTTGAAAAGAAGGTGGAAATGCATAGAAAAGGAAAGAAAGTTGAAGCTTGCAAGATACATGAAAAGAATCATGTTAGAAAAAAAAGAGGATTAACATACATAGCCATGGATTCACTACAAGCAGAAAAGACAAAGACAGAAAAAAGAATCCGAAGATGGCGCCCAAGGGTGGTAGCTTCCGCCGGAAGCATGCCGACGTCACCGAAGGTACACCAGAAGGTGTGACATCGACGCCCACCTGGGCTACGAAAAAAAAAAGAGAAAAAAGACTACGATTCCGGACCCAACCACCAGATTGCGGAATATGCACAGCATAGTGAATCCAGATAGATCTTCAAGCTGTAAAACTACAGACAGGTAAGAAACTAGTCGTTCCTGCGCTTCCTCATCGGCACCAATCACTATCAGTACACCGTACTACTGTTTGGACTGAAGTCTGCACCCAGGACTTTTTCGAAATGCATGGCTGCGGTAGCAGCTCACCTGAGAAATAACAAGGTGTTTGTCTACCCGTACCTGGACGATTGGTTGATCAAAGCCTCCACCTTCCAGGAAGCGCAATTGCACTTAAACAGGACGGCCGTCCTGCTGAACTGTCTGGGCTTGCACATAAATCTGTCCAAGTCTGTCCCGATTCAGGTACAGTGCCTGCAGTACTTGGGAGCCTCCATCAATACGTTGTCGGCAAGCGTGTTTCCCTCGGAGGAGAGCCGCTTATCCCTCTTTCGGAAGGCTCAGGCTCTCATAGCTGCTCCATCTACAACAGTGAGGACGGTGTCTTCTCTACTGGTTTCGATAGCCTCTTGGATCTTCCTCACTTGGGTGCCTACACATGAGGCCGCTACAGGACTGTTTGGAGGACCAGTGGGGCCAGAGGAAAGGGTGTTGGGACAAACTGATTCACTTGTCTCTTCACGCCCAACAGTCCCTGAGATGGTAGTGCTCGGCAGAGAATATCCTCAGAGGGGTTCCTTTCCACAAGGATATCTCGACTCGGACTATCGTGACTGATGCGTCTCTCCTGGGCTGGGAGCGCATTCAGACCATCTACAGATCCAGGGAAAGTGGTCTCAGGCGGAGTCCACATTTCACATCAATTTCCTGGAACTCGGAGTTGTTCACTTGGCACTGAAGTCCTTTCTTCGGTTCTTCCTACCCAGCTCCTTGCTTGTACAGACTGACAATACGACCTCTATGTATTACCTCGACAAGCAGGGGGGCTAGAGATCGCGCACACTGTCGCTGGAGGCGCAGGTGATCTGGCACTGGCTGCTAGCCAGAGGATTGACGATAACGGCGACTCATCTGCCCGGTGTACAGAATGTTCAGGCGGACGCCCTCAGCAGGCTGCTGCAAGAAAACCACGAGTGGGTCATAAACGACTAAGTGCTCGAAGACGTCTTCGCCGTGTGGGGGACTCCAGACGTGGATCTGTTCCCCACCGCCGAAAACAGCAAATGCAGAGACTTCGCCTCGAGGTATTACCAACCGGGGACGCTGCGGAACGCGTTATGGATCAACTGGTCGAACAGCTTCCTGTACACTTTTCCACCCATTCCCCTGATTCCGGCGGTGCTCATCCAGCTGGCCCAGTCTCGGGCGCGGATGATCCTCATTGCTCTAGAATGGCCCAGGCAGTGGTGGTTCACGTACCTGCTCCACCGGTCTCTTCAGCCTCACCTACGGCTGCTGTGTCGGTCAGACTTTCTCACGAAGTTCGGGGGGCAGATGGTGCACCCCAATCTCATCTTTGAGTTTGGCGGCTTGGCTCCTGAAATAGTGCAATATGGCCATTTGAATCTCCCTGCAGATTGTATGGACATACTGAAGGAAGCCAAGAGACCTTCCACTAGGACTTGTTATGCGTACAAGTGGAAGAGATTTTGCATCTGGTGCAAGTCCAAGAACTATGATCCAACGACATGTAAGGAAGATGTCATTCTTCCGTACCTTTTACATTTGGCGCAGTCTGGCCTTAATTTTCATTCTATTAAGGTTCATCTCGCTGCACTGACTGCCTACAGGAAATGCCCTTCACAGACCTCCTTCCAGATCCCTGTGATCAAGGGATTTTGGAAGGCTTGTAGAAAGTGTTTCCTCCTGTCCGGCTTCCTTCGCCTTCATGGGAATTGAACGTGGTGCTGTCCAGATTGATGAATTAACCTTTTGAACCTATTCATGAGGCTTCGTTGCAGCACCTGTCCTGGTAGGCGGCGTTCCTCGTGGCCATTACATCGGCCCGCAGGGTGAGTGAAATTCAGGCACTGTGTTGCCAAGAACCTTATACTGTATTTCATGCTGCTAAGGTTATTATGCGTACTCACTCTGAATTTCTTCCTAAGGTTATTTCTGATTTCCATGTTAACCAGATCATAACTTTACCTACGGTTTTCAGAATCCTTCCTCTTCAGCGGTAAGGTCTCTTCATTCCCTGAATGTCAGGAGGGTGTTGAAATTTTATCTGGATAAAACCAAGGATATTCGTAGGTCAGACCAATTGTATATCAACTATGAATCGGTCAGGACAGGTCTTGCTACTTCGAAACAGTCTATTTCGAGGTGGATTTTGTCCTGTATACAGTTGTTATCCAAAGGCTAATAAGACCTTAGGGGGTAAACCTAAGGCTCATTCCACCAGGGGCAAATCTGCCACGACTGCTTTGTTACGTACTGTTCCCATTGCAGAAATCTGCACGGCGGCCACTTAGAAGTTGGTCCATACCTTTGCTAAGCATTACTGTCCGGACACTGATTCCAGGGCAGACACTCAGGTTGGGCATGCTTCGCTGCGAAATCTGTTCGCACTGTAGTGGTGTGGTACTCATTTTTCTCTCCACCGCCGCTTTGGTGTGGGGATGGGCTTGCCATTCTATTCACTAGATTAGGACTATACACAGAGATCCCCTACTACAGAAGGAGTTGTTTCTGTCCTGTAACTCCAGTTCTGTAGTAGGGGTATCTCTGTTATAGTCATAAGCGCCCGCCCTCCTCCCCGGTGGAGACAGATGTTTATGTTCGGAATGCTACAGGTCTGGCGTTATACGCCTTCAAAAAGAACTGAAAGTGAATGGGACCTGCTGGGCATTCTGGGATACTGCGAAAGTTCTGGAAAGTTTCCTTAAAGGCACGGTATCCCTTTTTGAGCCACATAATGGTAGCCTATGGGGCTTGTCTTTCCTTCCCTTCCTCTCTATCATTCCAGAGGTTTTGCTGTTTTTCTCTATGGAGAACTTGGCAGGCTGTGCTGTGTGTGATTTTGGTGGAATGTCTAGTTGAAGTACTGGACAGTGTAGCCTGTGGATATAGGCTGCATTATGTCTTCAGATTCTCTCTTAAGTGTCTGTGCAGGACTGCATTGTTAGACAGCTTAGGAGATTATTTTTGATAGCTCCGGGGTCCACGCTCATGAGCGGGACTATTCACTAGATTATGACTATAACATAGATACCCCTACTACAGAACTGGAGTTACAGGACAAACTACTTCTTCCATCTGCACACAGCCTGCAATGGCAGCCTTGCATGTACTTGGTGAGGGGTTCCTTTTTTGTACCTTTGGCCTTAAATACCAAGGGTACTATTTACTAGGGACTTACAGAGGGTGCTAAAGGTTTTGCCTATTGCTTTAAATTGATTTTAGGGAATGAACACTGGTACTGTGAAGCTCTTCATTGAAAGTTGCAGGTAAAGTGTTAATGTGTGTACACTGTTACAAGAACCCAGCTCCCTACAGTGACTGTGTCAAAACGGGTACTTTACAACGATCTCCCCTCCCAAATTTGTGGACTGATGCTGCTGTATTTTGACTCTGTAGTGCACTGGGCCCTGCTGTCCAGCCCCAGTGCATATACACTGACCCCCAAAGTACATGTTCAATTGGCTCATTTAACTTGCCTATAAGTCCCTAGTAAATGATAGAGATACCCAAGGCTAGCACGTTAAATGTCACTAGTGGACTCCAGCACTTGAATGTGCCACCACTGCAGTGCCAATGTGACAATGTAAAAATGAGACTGCCATTTAAGTTTGGTAGCTTTAAAACTGCCAGCTTGATATGGCATTAATAAACCCTTTTGCCACAAATTAATAAACCATTACTGTAGCAAGGCCAGTGGTCCTATTTACTAACGTGGACCTTCACTAGCCACTGTCCTAAGTTTTAACTTCCAGTTGAGACCTTTAAAGATATTATTTCAGTGTCAAATTATTTGTTACATTAACCTCGACTCACTGCGAAGATTGAATTTAAGGTAACGTTTTATAAAAAGGTGACCTTAGAAAGTCACCACTTTGTCTAAACACCCGGTAGCCTTTATTGTCTGTCTGCACTCTAGATACGGTGCTGCCTGCCTGCTAGGAAGTGTGAAGCGCTCCCTTTAACGGGTACCAAAGAATTGCTGGTGGAAAGAGGTGTGCCCTCCCCCAGCAGGATGACTAAAGGGCCGTGTCCACCAAGGTCTTCCCTTTAAAAAGGCTATTTACCTAATATCTTGGCGTACTTTTTGACCAAACGGGTCGATGGAACGATGCAATTTAAACTAGGAGACTAATGTTTTGTAAATCTATATGGCTCCAAAAACTTTTAGCCGAAGGATGGGAAAAAACCAATAGGGGCGTTTTTAACTGTTTATAGAGCTACTTATGTGGCAGTTACCACATATGGAGCGGGTTTATGGGGGCACATAAATGTGAAACCACTACAGGTGGTTGAGAACACCTTTCTGAAATTCCTCCTAGCGGTTCCCGATAGTATATCAACATATGTCTGCCATGCAGAATTAGGGGAACCTTATTTAGAGGACATTATCAGGGTTGCTCCAATCCTTTTGTGGCACAGGGTCTGGACAACTGAGGAATGTGCCCTTGATAGCTCTATTTTAAGGGACGTAATTAATCTGGATATCGCTGGTAAGGTGGGGTGGCTAAGATATGTGATGACATTTCTTACGAACATAGGCCACTGGGAATATTATGAGGACCCCTTAAGTATGAGTAACGTCTCAAGGAAAATCTTTTAAGGGTATATGTAGGAGGTATTTGGGCGATCCAAGAACCAACACAGAAATATTTTTAAAAAACTGTGATCGCACACCAACTAATAGTGACCTCAGATTATATACAACCTTATATTAGCTTGAAAATGAGTGACTTTGAGAGGTTCTTACTGACGCGTTTCAGATTAAATCTGTTTAGATCCCTTAGCTTCCCTGTTACGAATACTTGGTCCAAACAACTTACTAAGTGCCCTTGCAATGATTTGTCCAAGCAGTCAGACATTCACCTACTTTTTTTCCCTGTAGATTTTACACAAACCCCAGGAGGAGATGGATTGTGCCCTTACTGAAGATTATGGAATGTAATAAATGTTGCCCTGCCTTTTTAGAATTGCAAAGATTAGATAATGTTTTAACTGTCGCATCTTTATCTGTATATTTTCAATTTGTTTTTAGATTTCGTAAAACGATTGTCTAAATGAATGAAACCAAGACTTTCATACTTTTTCATCTCTGTATTTTGAACTGTGCTTTTTAAGGTAAACTTCCAGAAATTGATTACTTGCACTTTTATGGTTCTTTTTATGTGATAACCAAATAAAGTTTATACTTGACTTGACCTAATAAAAGCAAACAATCACACCTTCACCTTCCCACTCCTTTGTATAGGCTGACAGGTTGGCATCTCCTAAGAGGGAAACCCCATTGCAGAACCGATTTTTCCAGAGTTGATGCATTAAGTTGGGTACACGTCCTAGGGGTGTGATCAGCATCCTCACAAGGGAAGAAGGCTTGCACCATCTTGGATTTGAGTAGAGGTGGCTATCCTGCAATGGTTTTATGGCCAAGCCCCCAGGAAGTAATGTAACGTGGGAAGGCTTCCCTCGTGGAAACTGTTACCTCATTGGCCTCCCTAATATACAACAAGAAGGCATACCTGGCACCCTAAACCCAGTCCTCAGATCATTACTGGACTGGAAACAAGAAAGACTGCCCTGCTGCTCACTTAAGCCAGCATCAGGATGTGCGCCAGTGATTGCACTCCTTGCACTGCACCGAGGGACTTTGAAAGAGGACTGTGCCTGCTTTGCCCAACTGCAGAAAAGAGCTCCATTGGTGCCAAGAGAAGTGACTCCAAGGGCTAGTTGGTTAGTCCCCCTGCTTAGCACCATGGATTCATAAGTTGAAGAAGTATTCAGTCTCGATGGCCCAGCTTCCCTGGAATGCCTTCCCGCTGCTGGATGATGAATTGCCTGTTGCAAGATAGTCCTGACCTACCTGAGGTGTCCCCATGCCTGGGGCTGACATCGAAAAGGGCTCTACTGACCCATGAAGAAAGCAAACCTAACTGCATGCAACCACTGAAGAAAGCTGGAATCGAGACCTGTTGAAGAGAGGCAACTGGACCTGCACTGCTTTCTCCTCCTACCTCAACCCTCCCCATACATTTCCACTCCTCCCCCACGCACAGTATGAGACCGATTTGAGGCCAGAGACGACCCCCAACACTTTTGAATTCCAGGGTGGCTCCAGAAGCACACTCCACATTTTTCCTGCATCCACATCATCAGGACGACTACTTGACTGGATCGTGGTAAAATTAGTAAAGTGCTCTGAGGACCCCAATTTTTCTCAAAGCGATGAGTAACTGTCCCCCAGGACCTGAGTGGTTCCAGTGAATAACTCCCAACCTTTTGTGGCTAATCCATGAGTTTTAACAGGTGTTTTAACCGACTGGATACAAACAACTTGCAACAATTTATTGCACCTAAAGTCTCAGTTAAAATTTATCTTAATAATCATATCCCCGTTTCCCCAGATTGTCATTTTTTTGACCATTTAAAGCTAAAAATGCCTCCATATTTTTATACATTGTTTTAATTTTTGTGTTTCTTAGTTAACTGGTTTGGTACTTCGAAATGCTTTTCATTTGTCCCTTGATTAAACATGACTGCTATGTGCCACAGCTGCCCTGGGCTGAGCTAAAGGTTTGATTAAAGAAAACTAACTTAACCTGATCAAGAATGCATCATTAATACATGTTGTGGTCTCACAAGCACACCAGATCATAATCCACTTTTGTATAATCATATTGATTTATTTTTTTTACGGCGTATTCTCTTGTGCTTTAAACATAAGATGGCATGGGTGCGATTATACAGAGTAAAGAGATTTTGGTTTTGCAGGTGTTTTGCTGCTCACTACTGTGCTGCGGTCTTGTATTGAAGGCTGATTTTGCAGTAAAAGCGGTATAGGTAATGGCTTAGCTGACAATGTTCCGTCAGTTTGGAAACACATGATAAAAATATTACTTGTTCAACCTTGATCAGTTTGATAGTAATGAACATTACAATGAAGTTAACTATTTATTTCTCTCTAGAGGTGCCAGGGGGCGACATCCGCCTCCTCCGCAGTCTTGGGCTGCCGAAGGTGTAGAACGCCCCTCCATCGTTAAAGCTAATGAATTGAAGGAGCTGGATAACTTGGATACAGAAGCTGACGAAGGCTGGGCTGGTAAAGCAGAAATGTGTTTTCTTTAACCGCTTATCCATTAAAACTGCATATGCCAGATTCTGGTGCACAAAATGGATTTAGAAATGTAGGTTGTTATATTTGCCTTAATATTTTCCTACGTTTTAGGCATTTCTGATCAATGCTGATGCTTCTTTGTTAAAGTGCTCTTTTTATTGCAGTATACCTATTTTTTCATTAGAGGGGGAAAATGTTGAAGAAAAGGGAAAAGCAAAATTCTATTCAGCTTAAATCTTTTCTGGATTCACATGCTGTGCTTTATTGCACCATTTAGTGGCTTTGTCGGAAGCTTGCTCTGTATATAGTATAGCAGTAGGTGGTTATACTGTGCAGATTCAAGAGTTTCCCCAGAAGTGTACAAGGCTCAATGTAAAGCAAGTGCTCTTAGTGGTAGTGGGGGCGAGAAGCCACAGGCCTAACAGAGGAGTTTAAGACATTATTTGCACACACGTTGACCAATAACTGACACACAACTCAAAAAGGAGACCCACACCAATTTTAGAAAAATAAGCTTTTTTCAAGTTTTATTTTAAGACGAAGATCTTTGCAAAAAGGTAAGTACATTTTTCAGGAAAAATACTTTTGTTTTTTAAGTCGATACTTAATGACATTTTCAAACAGTTCAATGATTTCCTATTGAGGAAAACACCAATACGGTTTCAAGGGTAAGTACCCAACTTACAGTTCCAGTCTTCAGGGTTTAACATCAGTGGGCAATGTTCGGGTGAGCAGAGAGTCTGCACCACCAACGGCAGAGGTCCAATTCAGAGCTGGACCTGATGCGTTTCAATGCAGACTGGGGGTGGTTGAAGTCATGCTGCTTGCAGGTAAGTAGATCGGTTGCAAGGGCCAAGCTTTGAGGTTTGGAGCAAGCTCGGGGGGGCACAAAGCAGCACCAGTCGTACACCACCAGCGGCACAGCAGTGACCAGGTGCAGGGTGCAAATAGTGTCAGACGCCTAATGCTTTTCAATTGGGAAATTCAAAAGGACAGACACAGGCTTTAGGCGTTGCACTGGAAGCTGCCCGGAGGAAACCAGTAACAGCAGAGATAAGTTGAGGTTTTGAGGGTTGCTCTTGCACTGTTGGTTCAGCTCAACAAGGCTTTCTGGTGCAGGGGTTCCTTTGACGTCTGATTCTTCTCATGGGAGCCGGTAGTGGGGAATCTCTGGATTTAGTTTGCAGGCATAGTTGTGGAGTCCAGGAGCGGTCAGCAAACGCTACTTACTTTTCAATCTGTATATGGCCCCCATGGCTACTGTGGCTGAAGAGAACCAGTCAACAATAATATCGTACGCTGAAGACACACAACTGTTCACCTGTAGGAAGGGAGAGGAGTTCAATGGAGAGAAGATCAACAAGTGCCTGAAAGAGTTTTGCCTGGTTTCAACATAATCACTTGAAATGTAACAGACAAATCCGAAATTATTTCCTTCGCCTCCCCCATGTTGGATGCCTGGAAACAATGGTGGCCCCAAGACATGTCCACTCCCCAGGCTGCAGTCAGGACTGTAAAGAATGTAGGAATAAAAATGGACGATGCCCTCTCTATGGTAGCTCATGTTCAGCTGGCAGTCGCGACCTGTTTCGGTATACTGAAGATGCTTCGGAGGTTTTTATTTTTACTACAGACCTCTCATAGGAAAATAGTAATTCAGGCCCTTATCTTCAGATTGAACTATGCCAATGTCCTCTCTGGACCTCCCGGAATATCTACTCAATAGACTGCAGGTAGTGCAGAACGCTGCAGCCAGGGCTGTGTTGTGTCTTCGACCCAGAGAGCAGACCTCTTACCATCTCAGGAGTCTGCATTGGCTACCTGGCCGCAGTACAATTCATTTCAAGGCTCTGGTCCTGGCTTTCCAGGCTCTACATGGTACGGGAGCAAAGTACATCTGTAGAAGAGTCTCTTTTTACATACCTGGCAGATCTTAGATCTGCGCAACAATACCTTATGGTCACCCCTAAGTACCTTAGAGCCCGCAAAGGCGGTCGCTCTTTCCAAGTGCAAGTGGCTGGACTTTGGAATAGGCTGCCCCCTCCACTCAAAGTCACTAATCTGCTCGCCTTCAGGAAACAACTGATAACCTGGCTGTTCCAACAAACATTATAATCAGTCTCTTCTTCTTTGGGTTTCCTTTTCTCTCTAGTCTTTCTCCTCTTGCATATGGTCTTTTTTTGTCTTAGCGCCGGGATACTCTTTTGAGTAGCTGTGCGCTCTATAAATCCATTTTAAAGGAACATAGCATGAAGTGTGCATTCTCTGCCTCACTGGGTCTCTCTCCTGTCTCCTGTCAACACTACAGCAAACAATCTAGAAGAACCATCAAAGTCTGGGAGAAAATCTGTCTTTATGGCCTCTCAGAAAGAGGTATGTCTCCTGTAAGGAGAAAGAAGAGAACGTGTTAGACGAGGAGCAAGGTCCTGATATGTTCTCCTTTGGCGTCTGGCTCGACGTCAGCGGAGTCGTCGTCGAGGACCAAGTCGCCATTGGAGTTAAAAAGGCCTTGTGTAGAGACAAGATCCTCCACCGTTGACGCTTCAGCGATCGACGTTGAGACAGACATCGACATCAAAACGTAATCGACCATATCGAAGCACAAGTTGTCGGATTTTCACTAGTCTACGTAAAGACAGAAGCTTCAGTCGACGTCAGCAAGACACTAGACATTGAGGCAGGGGTATCCGTCCATTTCACAGCAGACGCCGAGGCAAAGTACTCTGTCGAAGGAAAGGCGTTTGACGTCAAGGCAGAACCCTCCATCGAAGAAAAGATCAACGTTGAAGCAGGAGTCTGTCAAAAAGGATGCGCCGCTCAGCATTGAGGCAGAGTCCTCCGTCTAAGTGAAGGAGAGCGATGTCGAGACACGGGTCTCCGTTTAGGCAGTCGGCGACTAGGCGCATGTCTCCGCCTGGAACGTGAAGATAGACGTCGAGACAAAGATCTCCGTCCCGGACGACGTCTGGGCAGAGGTCTCAGTCGGTGTCGGTCCCTGTAAGCTTCTCTTTGTCTCCATAGACGTTGAGAGCAGGCACCCATCGTTCCATCGCCAGGTCCAGTTCTCCAGAGGTGGTTATTTCTTCCTCAAGTAGCCAGGACTATCCCTCCGGACATCAACGTTCAATAGAAAAGGCTCATCAGGAAGGAAGGAAATCTCCCTC
The DNA here is from genome assembly GCF_964263255.1 of Lissotriton vulgaris. NCBI lineage: Eukaryota > Metazoa > Chordata > Amphibia > Caudata > Salamandridae > Lissotriton > Lissotriton vulgaris. Next base: position 64,540 of record NW_028245825.1, on the reverse strand, counting down.
CACACCTCTCTCCTGTTATAGAGAGGACTCCATCCATTCACCTCTCTCCCAGATAGATGCGACCACTACACCACTGGGCTGAGCCTACGCAGTCAGTGGACACTAGTGGGGTCTGAGTCCTGAGCACAGGTCCCCTCTGGCTCGCCTAGCACAAGATGCAGATCTTTCTCCGCCAAGAGGTAGAGCTCACACTAGCTCTCCTGCACCACCTTCCAGGAGGAGATCAAGATCACGCAGCGGAAGGAGGCGTAGCTCTCATATGCCTTCCACCTCCTCAACATACTCCTCAACATACTCCTCAAAGACTACTCGCCCACCCTTACCGACAGTTCACTGTTGAGGATCTCTCCGGTGGACGATGTGAGCACATTGCAGGACGTGCTTTCTAGGGGGGCTTGCAAGCTAAACATTCCTATGCCAATTCAGCAGAGTACTACTTCAGTAACTTTAGAAACCTTAAAACCAAAAGACGTCTTCTCAACTTACTTCCATGGTACCGGGGCATCTTAAGCCAGGCTATTGACTTCTTCCTTTCGCCGGCCACTCAAAACTGCACCGGCGTGAATTCTAAAGAATTATTGTACACCGGAGGGGATCCCTCCTTTCCGAAGTCCGATCCACCACGGAATCTGTGATGGTGGCTGTGGCTAGAGGCACAGACCCTTTGGCACTGGCTTCTGGCGAGAAATCTATCCATCACAGCAGTTCTCCTGCCGGGAGAGCAGAATTCTCAAGCGGATGACCCCAGCCGCCACTTTAAGGAATATCAGGACTGTGTTCTCAACGACGAAGTGGTTGATTACATAAGCATAGATCTGTTTGTGGATGACAAACACAAAATGCCGAGACTTTGCCTCCAGGTACTACCGACCAGGATCGACTGGGAATGCCCTTTTGATCAACTGTTCGGGGGCATTTGTGTACGCCTTTCCACCCCTTCCTCTCACCCCGAAGGTGGTGACCAAGCTATCACACTCGGACACCACAATGATACTGATTGCTCAGGACTGGCCGAGGCAGTGGTGGTACCTGGAACTTCTGCATCTGTCAGTATGTCCACACAAGCGGCTGCCGTGCAGACCGGACCTACTGTCCAAGATGGGATTCATTACTCCAACCTTCCATCACTGAACTTGGCAGCATGGCTCCTGAGGTCCTCCAGTATGGGCATTTAGGTCTTCCACAGGACCGCATGACCATATTGAAAGAGGCAAGTAGACCTTCTACAAGACACTCTTATGCTTGCAAATGGAAACGTTTTTACATGTGGTGTGTGCAAAATAAGTGAAGTCCCACCAAGGGGCAGGAAGATGTAGTTTTGCCCTATTTGCGGTTTAAAATTCTCGTCCATTAAGGTGCACCTGGCTGCCATTACAGCGTACAAGCGTTCTCCTCAACCCTCGTTCTTCTAGTTACAGGCGGTGAAGGATTTCCTGCAGGGTCTTAAGAAGGTATACCCTCCGGTCCGATCTCCTTCACCTCCTTGGGAGCTGAATTTGGTACTGTCAAAATTGATGGGTCCACCGTTTGAGCCTATCCACAAAGCAACCTCACAACACCTTACGTGGAAGGTAGTTTTCTTGGTGGCTATCACCTCAGCTCGTAGGGCGAGTGAGAAACCGGCCCTCTGTTCAAAAGAGCCCTACTTGGTCTTCAATCTCAATAGGGTAGTCCTCAGAACACATCCTTGCTTCCGAAGGTGGTGTCCGATTTTCATGTAAATCAACCCATTTCTCTTCCGACCTTTTTCCCCAATCCCTCCACTCCATCTAAGAGGGCTCTACGTTCATTAGACCTTAAAAGGGTTTTGAAGTTTTATCTTGACAGGTCGAAGCCATTGAGAAAGTCTGATCACCTAATTTTTTAATAATGGTTCGATCAGAACAGGTTTTCCAGTTTCCAAGTGGTTATATCCAAATCGATAGTCTCATGCATCAAATCGGCTTACCAGTTAGCACAGAAGCCTCTTATCACCTCCCAAAGCTCATTCCACGACTGCTTTTCTCAATAATGTACCGCTCTGAGATCTGTAAAGCAGCCACTTGGAGATCAGTGCATACATTTACACGACACTACTGTCTTGACTCAGATAATAGAGCAGAACCTCAAGTAGGTCAAGCCTCCTTAAGGAATCTGTTCAACAGCTGAATTTTCGTTTGTTGTTAATTGGGTCACTTTGTTTCTCATTTGCCTGCAGGTGGAGGATTGGGCTTGCTATTCTATTCAGTGCTCATGACTATTGATGAGGATCCCCTGGAAGAGAAGGATAAGTTACTTACCTGTAATCCTAGTTCTCTTCCAGGGGTATCCTCATCAGTCATAAGCAACCCACCCGCCTCCCCAGGCAAATGAGATTATTTCATTGTTAAATATTATCTTGGTGCCCTGATCTTCAGTTATGCAAAGAGCAACTGACCTAACTGTTACCCCTGAGGCATGATGGGAAGCTAGAGGTCATGGCTGCCTTAAAGGCACGGTGCCAGTTTTTATGGAATATTGCTTTTATTTTCTATGTTGGTTTACAATACAGCCTGTAGGCTAACAATGCCTGCTTTTCTTTTGCAGTTTACGCATGAGGTTTACTCAATAAAAACAGAGTTCAAGTGCTTCTTGCCCTCATGTGTTTTTATACATGTTTTATGTATGTTTTGCAAAAGCAGTTTGTGTTTTATTGTTTAGCCTCATAAATAAGAGCTGTATTGGTATGAGAAAAAATTGTTTTTGTGTGTGTATATATGTATGTGTGTGTATATGTGTATGTGTATATGTGTATATATATATATGCATATGTGTATATATATATATGCATATGTGTATATATATATATGCATATGTGTATATATATATATGCATGTGTATATATATATATGCATATGTGTATATATATATATGCATATGTGTATATATATATATGCATATGTGTATATATATATGCATATGTGTATATATATATATGCATATGTGTGTATATGTATATGTTTTTCATATATAATTTTTATTTCCGTGGTCCTCACACATGGGCTAGAATATTCAGTGCTTATGTCTTTGAGGATACCCCTGGAAGAGAACTAGAATTACAGGTAAGTAACTTATCCTTTTGCAGCGTGAATCTTTCTGGATTCACTATGCTGTGCATTATTCCGCGATCTGGTGGTTGGGTCCGGATTCGTAGTCTTTTTTCTTTTTTTTTTTTTTTGTAGCCCAGGTGGGCGTCTACGTCCCACCATTTGGTGCACCTTTGTGACGTCGGCACGCTTCCTGCGGAAGCTCCCACCCTTGGGCGCCATCTTCAGATTCTTTTTTCCGCCGTTTGGTCTGGATCGTCGCATGAAGCTCCGGAGAAGTTTCAGGAGAAAAGAAGGAAATACACCAAGTTTTTGAGGAAAAAGGACCGAGGGAAGTCGGAGAAGACCTCCTAGAGCCAGAACGAAGGAAGAGGAAAAAACCTCGTGGTACTCGACGGCCAAGGAGAAAGCGCGCGCAGGGGGCCCCCTGAGCGAGCACATGGACAACACCCCATTCAAGTTCTGCCGTAATTGCCACCACAAGTACGCGCAGAAGGACCAGCATCCGGTCTGCAACCTCTGCCTGCCGATCGGCCACTCCAGCGAGGATTGCAACGCCTGTTCAAGACTCAGAGTTCGAGAGAGACAGAGGGTGGCCCACCACACGATGCAAGGGAAAGGGACCACGCCGAGCCTCTACCAGCTGGGTGCCTCCTCGGACAAAGAGAACATCGCCGAGGGACCAGATGACTTCACGGTCGTAGAGACCGATGTGAGACCTTCAAAAAAGGTAGGAGAGTCTACCACCCCGAAAACCCAGACAGGGCCGAGAAAGCCTGAGGGAGAACCCCGAAAAGCAGAGGCTAAGTCCTCGAAAGGAGCGCCGGCGACGAAAGTTTCGACGTCCGAAGCCGCATCCTCCGAAAGCCCCAGCGGATCCTTCGAAAAGGACTCCCAGATGGCAAAGACCAGCGAAAAGCAAAGGTCGTCTAAGCAGGCCCTCGAGAAGGGACCCTCGAGCGGGAAGACGCTCAGAACGGCCTCGACGTCGAAGGTACCGTCGAAGGGACCTGCCGAAAAGCTCGACGCCGAGCAAGCGGCAGAGATGGAGAAAAAGAGAAGAAGGCTCGAGGCCAAAATGGATAGTATGCTCCAGAGGAAGAGAGCCTACGAGGAAACAATGAAGAACTATACGATTCCCTCGAAGACCTACTCGACTCCCTCGAAGACCACTGCGACCGCCGAAGAGGTAGAGGTGCAGGAGGACTTCGAAGCCGAGGAGCCGCCGAAAACTCCAAACCCCGCAGATAAGGGAGAAGAGGAGGATTTCTACAGCTCGGAAGGAGATTACCTCCGCGAGAGCTACTACTCAGAATCCTCGGCGTCGCTAGAGGAAGAATGGCAGGATCTCGAGGCCGATAACCCGAGGAACCTGTGGAGACATACCCTTCGAGGCCTTAGCCGCCAGACGACATCGGGGCTTACTATGAGGTCGTTAAGAAGGCTGCAGCAGTCTACAATGTGAAGTTGGAGGAGGAACAGACAAAAGCTGACTTCCTGCTAGAGACTTTGCTCCCCTCACAGACGAAAAGCAGCTTCCTGCCCATGCAGAAGAGCGTCACGGCCCAAGGGACTGAAGCCTTCAAGGAACCGGCCACATGCAGGTCAGTGACCCCGAGGACGGAGAAGAAATACAAGTTCTCCTCCGAGGACCCCCCTTATATCCAGGGCACCGTGGCAGCTGACTCTATAATCGCGGCAACGACCAGAAGAAGGGCCAACGTGCCAACCACATCTGGGCCACCACCTGATAAGGAAAGCAGGAGGATGGACCTCACTGGAAGGAAAATTGAAAGAAATGCCGCTATGCATTGGAGGATGGCAAACTCCAATGCACTCTTGAATAGACACCAATATCAGCACTGGGATGAGATGAGCCAGTTGCTGAAACACATGCCTGAGGAGTACAGGCAGAGGGCAGCCCACCTCGTGGAGGGGGGAAAGGACATAGCAAACGCATGCCTGAAGACAGCCCTAGATGGGGCAGAAACATCTAGCAGGCTGATGGCCATAGGCATCACTGAGAGAAGGCAAGCCTGGCTCAGAATATCAGGCTTCAAGGCAGAAGTGCAAAATAACATCCTGAACACCCCCTTCAACGGGAAGACGCTGTTCGGGGCATCAGTAGATGACAAACTGGCTCAGCTGAAGAAGGACAATGAGACAGCCAAATCGATGGGAGCCCTACAATTCAGGGGGATGCGGAGAGGCACCCCCACAAGGAGACCAAATGGTAGAGGGGGAAACCAGCAATCACATTCGCAACAGTCGCACCACCATGGTCAACAGAGTGACAACCAATGGCACCAGGGTCAACAGAGGCAGAATTGGAACTCCCAGAATAGGGGCCAGTCCTTTCGAGGGAGAGGAAACGGACGGGGCCAGAGACGGAGAGGTGGTGATCAACCCCCCCCAAAAGTGACCCCGTGAAGGAGGCGCTCACCCACCCAAAGCCTCAGGGGGGAGAGCACCAACAGCTAAGGGGAGGCTCACACGGACACGGCTCAAGAGAACACACAACACCAGTAGGGGGAAGGTTGAGATTTTTTCTACACGAATGGAGAAAAATAACCACAGACAAGTGGATACTAAACATTATACAGCACGGATACTGCATAGAGTTGGAAAAATATCCACCAAGCAGAAAGCCAAAGAGAAGGGGTCACAAGGGCAAAGAACTGCAGTTGCTCCAAGAGGAAGCTCAAGAACTGCTCCTCAAAGAGGCCATAGAACAAGTCCCGCACAGAGAACGGAACAAGGGGGTTTACTCAAACTACTTCCTAGTACCAAAGGCGGACGAAAGCCTAAGACCCATCTTGGACCTACGCTTCCTGAACACCTACGTAAAAACTCAAAAGTTCAAGATGACTTCCCTGCAAGAGGTCATCCCACAAATAAGGCCCGGGGACTACTTGTCCACGATAGACCTAAAGGACGCATACCTGCACATCCCCATGAACAGGAAACACAAACACATGTTAAGCTTCAAGGTGAACAAAGACCACTACCAGTTCACAACCCTGGCTTTCGGGCTCAAGTCAGCGCCAAGGGTCTTTACCAAATGCCTCGCGGCGGTGGCCGCACACCTACGAAGGGAGGGTATACACGTGTACCCCTACCTGGATGACTGGCTCGTGAAAGCAAGCTCTTACACGAGATGCAAAGCTCACGCAGAACAGGTCACAAGAACGCTCACAAACCTGGGCTTCTCCATCCACTGGAGGAAGTGCTCCATGGACCCAAAACAAGTGAAAATCTTCCTGGGAGCTCTGATCAGCACGGTCGAATGCAGAGTGACACCCAGCGAGAAGAGAACACTCAGCCTGCTGAGGGAGAAACGTCACTACCAGAAGGGGCAAGTTCTGACAGTGAGGACGGTGAGCAAGATCTTGGGGATGATGGCGTCATGCATCCACCTGGTCCCCAATGTTCGGCTAAAGATGAGACCACTACAGGAGTGGCTGCAACAGCAATGGTCACAAGCAGAAGGAAGTTGGGAAGATCTAGTGGTTGTTACGCACAATGTGCAGGAGGAGATGAAATGGTGGACGAAGGAGAATATAACGATGGGGAAGCCTCTTAACGCCACTGGACCCAACTGTGACCATCACCACAGACGCATCCCAGAAAGGATGGGGCGCACATATGAACAGGCTCAGAGTGAGGGGTCTGTGGAACCCAGGAGATGCGGTCAAGCACATCAACTACCTGGAACTGAAAACAGAGTTGCTGGCCCTCAAGGCCTTCCAAAAGCACCTTTACAACAAAAGGGTGATGATACAGACAGACAACACCACAACGATGTTTTACATCAACAAGCAAGGGGTGACTCAGTCATTCCCTCTGTCGAGCTTGGCTCAGGAAATATGGAGGTGGGCGATCCCACTCAGGATAGACCTGCTTGCCATACACCTGCCAGGGAAGGACAATGTGGAAGCGGATTGGCTCAGCAGGCAAGCATCGGTGTCCCACGAATGGGAACTGAAACCAAGAGACAGAGAACTGTTCAGGAGGTGGGGCACACCAACAATAGACCTGTTTGCAACACGCCAGAATGCAAAATGCCAACACTTTGCATCGAGGGAACAGGAACCAATGTCCCATGGGAATGCCCTATGGATAAGCTGGTCAAAGAAATTTGCCTACGCTTTTCCACCGACGCCACTGATCCCCTGAGTCCTGAACAAGTGCAGGTCGAGCAACATGACTCTCATCCTGGTGGCTCCCCAATGGGCGAGGTACTCTCAGATTATGGAGATGTCGCAGGGCAGAGCACACAAGTTCCCAAAAAGAAGAGACCTTCTCTCCATGGAAGGGGGACAAGTTCTACACCCAGAACCAGAAAGCCTCTGCCTGTCAGCGTGGCTCCTGAGGACTTAGAGTTCGCACATCTAAAACTACCAGAGAGCACACTTCGGGTGCTGAGAGAAGCAAGGAGACCCAGCACGCGGAAGTGCTATGGGGAGAAATGGAAGAGTTTCACGCAGTGGTGCCATAGGAAAAACCTGGAGAGAAAACTGACTAGAGAGTCTACAGTACTCAGATACCTCACGCACCTGATCAAAGCCAAACTAAGCTCGTCCTTGCTGAGGGTTCACCTGGCAGCGATTGTGGCATACACAAGAGGAGAAACAGGGAGAAGTTTCTTCACTTCCAGAGTAGTGAAAAGGTTCTTGGAAGGAGCGAAGAGAATAGCGCCACCCAAGAGGATGCCGCCGCCGGCATGGAACTTGAACGTGGTACTGACGGAACTCATGAAGCCACCGTTTGAACCCATCCATAAAGCGTCACTACAAATGCTGACAATGAAGACAGCCTTTCTAGTAGCAATTACATCGCTACGCAGAGTGAGCGAGCTACAAGCTTTGACGCTGCAAGAACCGTACATACAAATACACAGTGACAGGGTCGTGATGAGGACAGACCCGCATTTCATGCCCAAGGTAGTATCTAAATTCCACATGAACCAAAGTATCCAGATTCCTAGCTTCTTCCAGAAGCCCACGTCAAACGCGGAGAGGGCGCTCCACACTCTGGATACAAGGCGGGCAGTAATGCACTATATAGAAAGGACGAAAGAACACAGGAAGACAAAACAATTCTTTGTGTCCTTCGCAAGGAGTCTCCTGGGTAGACCAGTGACTAAGAACACCATAGCAAGATGGATTGCCAAAACAATACAGCTCTGCCACATGCAAGCTGGTGAAGAGCTCACGGAGGGGCCACGAGCCCACTCAACCAGAAAGAAAGGGGCAACGATCGCCTTCCTGGCAAACACGCCCATCCAAGACATATGCCTGGCGGCAACATGGGCTTCAGTGCACACTTTCACTAAACACTATTGCGTAGATGTGCAGATGAACAAGGAAGCACAAGTGGGCCAAAGAGTGCTTCAACATATCTTTAACAACCAACGCTCATCTTCCACCCAGCCGCCATTCGAGTGACAAAACCGCTACGAAATCTATGCACAGCATAGTGAATCCAGAAAGATTCACGCTGCAAAACGAATAGTTTCTTACCTGTCGGTGTAGTTTTGCAGCTTGAAGATCTTTCTGGATTCACTAGCGAACCAACCCACCTCCGCCAGAAAGATGAGGCTGGAGAAGGTGGAAGGACATGGAGCAAGATAGGAACGTTTAACAAAGACATATATACGTGAAGAAGTTTACGTTGAAGGAAAGTTTAATACACATAGCCATGGATTCACCACAAAGGAGAAAAGAAAAAAGAATCCGAAGATGGCGCCCAAGGGTGGGAGCTTCCGCAGGAAGCGTGCCGACGTCACGATAGTGCACCAAATGGTGGAATCCGGACCCAACCACCAGATCGCGGAATAATGCACAGCATAGTGAATCCAGAAAGATCTTCAAGCTGCAAAACTACACCGACAGGTAAGAAACTATTCGTTTCTAGGCCCAGAGAGCGAAGGCTCCCACACAAGGGGTCTAGAAGCCGGTCTTGTGATGGCTGGCTGGTGTTCACCAGTCAGAAACCCACCAGCGTTTGGTTTGGTTTGGTTAGAGGGGACCTCTGAGTGCATGGGATAAAAAAAATCTGACACTGGAATACGTGCAGTTTTTTTATTCTGAGATGTTCGATTTTGTAGACCATATACTCAGTATGGCTTTACTGGACTCTTACAACATCTAAGAATGGCTTTAGATATTCTAGTGACCTGTCTGTTGATGCAGATAGGTCCTCGCATGAGGTGTAGGGCACCCTGCCTAAAGTGTGACTCGCCTAGCCTTCATGCAGTGTTGGGCAGGCTTGGCACACAGGGATATGTGCCATGTCGACTCCACTTTTAACTGTACCACAACACGCAGGCTGCAATGGCAGTGGTGTATGTTCGTGGTGATATGTCTCTGAGGATGGCATAATACATGCTGCTGTCCTCAGAGGCCTTTCCCTGACGCCCATGCCCTAGTTACCGTAGGTACCCCTTAGATGGGACTTACAGGAAGGCCAGAGTTGTGCCAATTGTTGAAATAATGGTTCCGGTTATGGAAAGAACACTGGCTTGGGGAACCAGATTGGCAGGGACCCAGGGCACACTCAAAGTGCATCAGAAATCTGGCAAAAAGTGGGGGGAGAGGGGTTACTGCAACAGAAATCCACTTTCCTACAGTTGCTGAAACCAACTCGTGAAGATCTTGACAGCCAGCAGCAAGATGCAGAGATCAAAGGGAAGAGAAGACTAATCTAGGTCTAAATGGGCAATATCTTTCAAATGCAGAAAGACCTTTATCAAAATGCTAATAAATACAGTACCCCAAAGAAGTCCCCAACTTCGAAAGAACAAAGGAATGAAGACTACGAAATAGAGCCTCCTAAAACCTTTGAGCCTCAAGAAGAAGAAATCTTAGACGAGGTAGGGGGAGAACAGGTTCGACTGAGCTCTGAGGCTTAAGATTACCTGGAAAAAGAATAACAAGAGCTAGAAACTGATTCACCAGAGAAAGGGGTAGACACATACTGTTCAAGACCTTCACCACCTGATGATATTGGTATCTATAACAGAGTAATAAAAAAAGACAGCTTGGCGCTATGGGGTACAACTGGAATAGGAAATGCCACAATCATGCTCTTTGCTTTTAACACTTCTACCAAAACATTCAAGGAGCCTTTTTATTTTTTAGGTCTCGGCTAAGCGCGTTCTCGCCGAGCACCTATTGTTGCTGTCTGCTTTCCAGGAGACAATCCTGGCCGCGCATCGCCTTGGAGGCGATTTCAAACTGCCACGCACACAATTACGAGCGCGCTGTGGCCAGCTGCTGTCTACGCATTCACACACTAGCGCCCATGCACGCAGGCACATACACACAGACACCCCCCCCCGCACACATACACACTTGCACCGAGCCCCCCTCCGGTGCCGTCACACACATACACACACACACGAGCACACACACAAGTACACCGAGCCCCCAGCCCTTTTCAACTTACCGGGCCAATCTCGGGGGACTCCGCTCTCAGCACGCCAGCTTCATTCCCGGGGCTCCCTCTTGGTCAAGGTAGCCCCGCAACACTTGCTTCTGCTGGCGGCCCTGGGGCTCTCCACCGCTCACAGGAGCCCCGGGCCGCGAGACGCTTTCACTTCGCCTGCCTCCTCTTCCGGTCCGGACGCAGCCCCGCCCCCGTCACAGGCAACCTTGCCTGACTTCCGGTAAGGCTTTTTTTTTTGCTTCCGTGGAAGTCAGTGAGTTCTTGTTTGTGAATTGTTAGACTGTTTACCACATGCATTTTATTGTGCCTGTGTAGGCTCTTTAACCATCTACATTTATTGTGCATAGCTTTTAACCTTGCCCGTTGTGATGAAGTGGTAAGAGTTTTAATCATTCGTTTTAGCCCGCTCTAGTAAAGACATTTTGACCACATATGGTTAGGGTCCATAGTTAGTCATTTTCAAGCACACGTATAGTGTATGTGTTAGACTTTTTCAAGAGCACACGTTTGTAGAGCTATGCTTTTCCAAAACGCCTTGAAGGTGGTCTCCGGATGCATTCCTTATTAACTGAACACTCTGGACCCCCCACCCACAACCTTGTCAAGTGTCACTTATCAGGATTTAGTGTAGCACGTCATTTTTCTCTTCTTGATACTGCAACAACGTTTATGTCATGCAATTAAGAGCTTCATAAATCTGGTGATACATTGCCTCTTGATTTGCCAAAAATGTAAATTATCTCCTGCAGTGCGCACTCAGCAGCTACCACTGCATGCTTGCTCTGCCTAGGTTAGGTGACCTGGCTATTTGGAATAGCCAGGGGCATTCCTGATTGTTCATAATCTGTCCTGGCATTTTCACTAATTTTAGCACAGATCCCAGTTTTAGAGAGGGTGGACTGAACACAGAGGGAGGCAAGCTTGTATGCATTCCATTGCAGGATTAGTTACCAGCCTTTTTAGACGTCAATTTAATTAACATAGATTATACTACTGTAGAAGTTTCAATTATGTTATTTCTTTTAGTGTCTTGTATGTGTTCTCAATGCTGGTAGGCACTGTTGTCTGTTGATGTGAAATTGCAGTCCTTATTGCACGTTTGTGAAATTTTTTAGTTTTTCTTTTTCAAAATCTGGACATTCTCTGCCTAGGTTTGATGAGATGTATTGCCCGTGGTTACGGCGCTATGCAGTGGTGCACTGGCTACATCGACAGTCCTTGTGTAGCCCTTCACCGTCCTCCTTATTGGACTGCTGGTGCACATAGTGCACCAACCATAGCATGAACAAGTTATCATGGCTCCTGCTGCTGACTCTTACAGCAAATGGATTTGATGGCACCTCCACCGCTTACTACATGGCTGCCAAGTTTTCACATTCTTAATTTGTGATATTTCTGAGGTTTCAGTTGGCAAATGCGTGACATTCTACCGACATGTGTGACACTTAGAGTAACACTTTCTCATAAGCAATGACCAATATTTGAGTGTTTGTGAATTTTCTGCTACCCTTTTCAGACATGTCACACCAATGAACTCTGATCAGCCCCCCCCACTGCACCGTCCCTTCACTGCTGCACTCTCTCCTCAGCCTCTCACTGCACCCTCTCCTCAGCCTCCCACTGCACCGTCCCTTCACTGTTTCACTCTCTCCTCAGCCTCTCCCTGTCCCGTCGCTTCACTGCTGCACTCACTCCACAGCCCTACTGGCCCATCCCTTCACTGCTGCACTCTATCCTCAGCCTCTCCCTGCACAGTCCCTTCACTGCTGCACTCTCTCCTCAGCCCCACTGCACCATCCCTTCACTGCTGCAGTCTGTGTGTGTGTGTGTCTGTGTGTGTGGAGCTCTGTGTCTGTGTGTGTGGCTCTGTCTGTGTGTGTGTGTGTCTCTCTGTGTGTGTGTGTGTGTGTGTGGCTCTGTCTGTGTCTGTGCGCGGCTCTGTCTGTGTCTGTGTGGCTCTGTCTGTCTCTGTGTGTGTGGCTCCGTCTGTGTGTGTGTGGCTCCGTCTGTGTGTGTGTGGCTCCGTCTGTGTGTGTGGCTCCGTCTGTGTGTGTGGCTCTGTCTGTGTGTGTGGCTCCCTCTGTGTGTGTGGCTCTGTCTGTGTGTGTGGCTCTGTGTGTGTATGTAGGGCTCTGGCTCTGTGTGTGTTGGGCTCTGTGTGTGTTGGGCTTTGTGTGGGTAGATTTTTGTAGGTGGGTCTGTGTGAGGTTGGCTCTGTGTGTGTTGTTGTAGGTGGGTCTGTGTGAGGGTGGCTCTCTGTGGGTGGCTCTCTGTGGGTGGCTCTCTGTGGGTGGCTCTCTTTGGGTGGCTCTCTGGGTGGCTTTGTGTGTGTGGCTCTGAGTGTGGGTGCAAATGCAATAGGTCTCGCATTTGCGAGAGATTAAGCTATTGGCATTGTAAATGACTGCCATTTTTTTATGTTTTAAAAACAAAAACATAAAAAAAGTCATGAGGAATGCCAATAGCTCTAACTTTAACAATGCCGAGACAATTGCATTGAAAATGCTTGTTTTACCAATTCCCCAAGTGTTTTGGATAATGGAAAATCTGTCTTTAATGAACCAGCTAAATTTACATGTAAGGCGGTGGCACCTAGGGCTGAGAAGAAGTCCAAACCTTCAAAAGACCGAAGCTACATACATTGAACTGTACAACCAGGAACAGAGCCAATGTTCCAAGCACCGGAGGACCTCTTCCAGATATGGAGAGCAAAAGAATGGACCTCATGGAAGGAAAAGGGTGGCAAACCAGTGGTTAATAGCGAACTCCAACCCTCTGCTAAATCGCCATGCCTACTAGCATTAGGAAGAAATTGGCGCTCTGATTAAACTCCTTAAGGAACAGTATCAAAGGAGGGCAGCTCACTTGGTGGGAGTTGGAAAAAACAGCACCAATACCTGTTTGAAATCCACATTGGATCACATCAGAGACCATGCCTGACTAAGAATCTCTGGGTTTAAACCAGAGACGCAAGCCAATGTACTAAATGCACCCTTCAATGAAGAATGTCTATTAGGAAGTGCTGTGGGCGACACCCTGAAAGAATTAAACAAGATAAGACTGCAAAATGAATGGGAGCTCTCCAGTTATCCAGTATTGGGGTATCTATCATAGATTCACATGCTTAATCATCCCCGCCGACGAGGTGGGAGTCTTGCGGTACAATTAAACATATACATTACAGTCAAACATTATACTATAGGCTACTGTGGATAGCAAAGTCACTATATCAGCCTATCTTAGTCCTTTTGCAAAAAGAACGAAACTTGGAAATCAGGCAGCAGCACCCTCTTAGAACCTTCCCCACAGAAAGGCAAACCCTCAGATTTTCTACTGCACCTCATGTGACAAGGAGTCTCCCTGAGCTCTGCTCAGTATTTTTCCTTGTACTTACCTTGTTCTTTATGTGGGAAGAAGGGACTGCACTTTGAGGACATAAGCAATGTATTTATTACCTTTACCCAGCCCACAAGGTCAAGGATTGAAGAATCTGTAGGACCTTTCCAGCCAAGACCTTGAAGGACAGAAAGGGATGACTTTTGGTTTGGTTTGAGAAGTTGAAGGCTTCATCTGAGGTGGTATCTGGTGATGAAGGCAGTGTGAGTCCTCAGGTGTCCACCCCTCTGGCCAAGAAGAGGGATAGATGTGGAGATCCACCTGAGACAGAGTAAGACCCTGAAGAAATCTCACTCTGAACCTGGTCACTCTTCCTCAAAAAAAGAGAAACTTTCTCTTCTGAGGTGAAGTCAGACTGCTTTATTCGATATAGTGAACCATAAAATTACATAAACATTACTACAAATCATTATAATGCAATAAAAAAAGCAGCTCATATTAGATACATCAACATTTTTTTAACTGACTGACAGATAATTAGAAGTTAATTGCAATCCTATGTCTGATTACAGCTTTTAAAAAGGACGACATAAGCAATATGATCAGTTCATCCTCCAGCATTTGAAGCCTCAAAGTGCTGCTCTACATTGTCTAAATCCCCACTTTTTCAGAATAAATATTAGAAATCTTCTCCTTGGCATATCATAAAATTTACAGAAAAGTATGCAATGTAACATTGATTGATCTGAAGAATCGTCGCATGGACATAGTGGCACATTTTTAAACCAAGAGTTTGCCTCTGGGAATGTAACCAGTCTAAAAAAGTCCCCCCTCAAACGTGTCAGTAACATGCGTGAATAGCAGCTTTGGATCTGTATTAGATAAGGTTTGATTCCCTGACCTTGGAGCATCAAGTGCTTCTTCATAACTGAGATCTTACATTTCTCTATAAGCCAACGCTTATTCTCTAGAAAGTTTAAACAAGTTTCTTTCAAGCTCTTCCTTGAGACAGTTTCTAAACAGTTTAGCGAATCAAAATATTCTGGATAACCAATGTCATAAAATAGTTTCTTTACATACTGAATCCAGGAGATCCTGGTAACCCCCTCTAAGTTAAGGCAATCCTTGATAATATCTCTAAGGCCGGTTTGGTCAGTGGACCACACCTTGTGCCATAAAAGAAGGGGTTTAAGTTTAATAAGGTCCGATATATATGGCAGGCCAAGTTCCTTATGGCATGCATAAGTAGAGGTGGAAGCCGGGACTGCATGGAGCTAGCGCAAAAACGCATTCTCACAAAGTTGTATATTGTGAACTTCTGCTATTCCCCAGATCCTTCCCATATATAGCCGTGGATACACATTTAGATTTATAAATGTCCACAAGCACTGGAAAGTGTCGGTCGCCCACCCACCTTGTTGGAAAAAATACGAACAGCACCTATGGCTCTGGAGAAAGCCAATTTTCTTGCGTGTGCCGCAGAAGACCAAGTGCCCGATTTCTCAAAGTTGATACCCAGATACAAGAATTTATCAATTGTATCTATTTTCGTTTTTGAAATAAGTTTTGCATGTGGTGATTTTACTTGTAGTGCAGCACATGGTAAATGTTTTGCTTATATTTATTTTTAGACCTCGATCATTCATATAATTTGAGAATTTGGTGATGGCTCTTGGAAGGCCTATCTGGGTCCGTGCCATGATTACTGCGTCATCCGCATATAATAAAATGGGGACTGGGGCGTTTCTAATAATATATATATATATATATATATATATATATATATATATATATATATATAATATAATATATATTACTATTTTTCCAGGACCTCAGCTGCACGCAAGGAGCCTTGAATGGTAAGCACGCCTTCAGCACAACGATATCCTTTAACTGTTCAGACTGCCTTGGATGCCTGACTCGTTTCGAAGTGTCCCCACTTCTCTTCAGAGGCTTTGGCAGTTATGAAGGAGCGCTTGAGGCACCACACCCCTTCTTGCTTGGATGCACGCCCTGGATGGGACTTCTGGGACTTGTACTGCCTCATGATGGTGCTTATGAAGTGGCCTATCAGAAGGTGGTTTAAACAATAAATGTAGTGTGGGCTAAATTGCTGTTTCTTCTGTGGGACTAAGCCTATGAGGAAGGAAGTTTTCCAAAACGCGTCGGGCTGCTCCGGCTGCGTGTGTGGTCTGCCGAGCACTGCTGCCCGAGTGCTTCCTCAGACTTGTGGGTAACTTTGGATATATATATATATAGATATCTATCCAGAACGGTGCGAGTATGCATCCTTGTCTGACTCCTTTATTTATACTGAACTTAGCTGTGCACTCGCCCTGTTTCCCGTACCACAACCATGCCTCGGCCCCCCAATATAACTCCTTAATAAATATGAGCAAATTTGGGTCCACACCCATTTGTGACAAAGTACTCAAGTTTGTCATGGTTTAAACAATTGAAGGCTGAGCTCAGATCGACAAACGTTAAAAACAAGTTTTCCTAAAACCGTTTTGGAACTTTGAAAGTATGCCCCTTTCTTCCACCCAGAGTTCTAATTCATTTAATATGACTCTCCCAGCAACTTTCATGAGTGAGTCCAATAACGATATTGGACGATAGCACTTTGGTTCATTTCGGTCATCCTTTTTATAGATGGGAATCACAATAGCCTCTAGCCAGGTGGGTAAGAACCTGTTTATTACAGCTGTTTAAAACATTAGTTAAGAGTGGGGCCCGTAACTCAGTAATAGATTTGTATATGTCCACTGGTACACGGTTGGATCCTGGGGTTTACCCTGCGGTACTCTAGTTTATAGCAATTAAAACTTCTGCAAATAAGAATTCAATGTTCAGGGGAAAAGACGCGTGATTCACATTTTCATCTTCTATTATGCCAGTGTTCGAGGCATGTGGGCTGCTGAATTCATATCTGTGCATAGATCGCCGCCTAGTGTTGGGTCCGCATGATCGCACATTGTTGTCCTGGAAGAGTCTTCGAAGTATCACGAGATAGGTGGCTCCTCCCCTGCACTACAGTGTGCATGGGCATCAACTCCATCCTCAGATTGTTTTTTTCCGCCATTGGGTTCGGATGTATATTGGTTCACTCGTCGGAATCGATATACCGTATTTTCCGGCGTATAAGACGACCCGGCGTATAAGACGACCCCCTACTTTGGCAGAAAAATTTTAGGTTTTGTGCTATACTCGCCGTATAAGACGACCCCCCACTTCCAGCGCAGCATAGCCATTCCGAGTATGTACCGGTATTTTGAACTTACCGTATTAGTCTAGTCCTCCTCCCTGTGGGTGAGCAGTAAGGCTTTATCAGTGGGCAGTGGGTACCTATAAGCGTTTATTTTACAAACTGAAAGACTGAACGCAAAGAAATTGGTTGTAGAAACAATCTTGCTTTACTCGGAAACATTTTATTTAAAACCATATCAAAAACTGTCACTTCTGAATATACGGTTACGGTACGGCAAACATAAATAACGTAGTGCATGAAACAGTGCAAGTGCATTAAACGTTCCATAACTTCCCATAAATCCAAGCGATTTCTACAGGATTTATAACGTTCCCTTTAAAAACCTTCAAAATCCTCCTCTTCGTCATCTGATCTCATAAGTAAGTCTATGAGATCTTGTGGTACATATGTAAGGCAGTCATCGTATGGATCTTGTACCAATTCCGTATCAGATGATGTGGTCTCTTCTTCGGCATCCTCTTCACCTTCCCACAGATAGTCGTCCTCCATACCATCTAATGAGTTCGATATGCCACACTTCTTGAAAGACTTTATGACTGTTTCTGCATCGATGTCGTTCCAGGCCTTTATGACAAAGTTGCACAAAACATCCAACTGTGGCGCACGCATGTTTCCTCCTTTTGTGAATGTTTTTTCACCGCTAACCATCCACTCATTCCACTGTTCTCGGATGCGATCTTTAAATGGCTTGTTTAGGCACACATCCAGTGGCTGCACCAACGATGTCAGTCCTCCAGGTATAACAGCAGCATCCGTTTTCAGTCTTGCCAGCCTTTGCTTGGTGCTGGGAGTTAAATGAGCCCTGAACATATCCCACACCAGTAGACTACGCCTTTGTAGAAGTCCACCTGGTCGCCTGCTCCATACGTTATCAAGCCATAGCTTTACCCCTTCTTCATCCATCCATCCTTTCTCATTCACATGCACAAAACAACCAGCAGGAAACTTGAGTTTCGGCATTGTTTTCCTTTTAAAAATAACCATTGGCCTCAGTTTGCCACCATCAGCTGTGCATGCAAGTACCACAGTGAAACTGGACTTCTCATGTCCTGTTGTTTTTATTAAAATTGTCTTTTCGCCTTTTTGATGGACAGTTTTGTTGGCGATCATATCAAAATTCATTGGAGTTTCATCCATGTTTCCGATGCTACTTAGCGCATACACATGTTCATTGCGCAGCCTAATGACGTAGCGATGGAAGCTATGCATTTTGGCATCAAGATCCGCTGGTAATTTCTGGGCAATTTTTGTCTTTTGCCGCAATACCAGATTATGCCTTCCCAAGAATCTGGTACACCAGGACACAGTGGCCTTAAATCTGTGGCTGAGATCGGGATTAGATATGGCCCACTGAAGTGCAACCAATCGGATTTTATTTCGGGTCGCGACATACCCGCTTTGCCGATGCTCGGCCACCATGTCTGCTACATGCTTTTCCAGTTCTGGCCAATGTGGGGTGCCTCTTCTTAGTGCACACTTGCCCCTTGGCATACTCCGCAATGCTTGCTCATTTGCTCTCCAGGCCCGAACCATCTTCTCTGTCACTCCATATTGCCTAGCAGCAGCACAGTTATTATGTTCCGTGGCAAAAGCCACAACTTTGAGTTTGTAGCTGGCTTCATATTTTCTTCTCCTTGCCACAGCTGGAGCCTTGCTGAGTTCTAGACTGCCAGCCATTTGCTCTGGATGCGCTGCTGGAGCCTTGCCGGGTTCTTCGCTGTCTGCCATTTGCACGGAATGTGCTGCTGGAGCCTTGCCGGGTTCTTGACTGTCAGCCATTTGCACTCGATGTACGGTACTGGTGCTGTACAGTATGGACAGGTGCAGAGACTGTCTTCAACACCACACGTACGGTACGGCAAATACGCTATGTGGTCACGAGACTGCTTTTCCTCTTAGCAACAACCAGCCAATCACGGCAAGTGCTCTACTGCCTTCGGGAACATTCGGGAACATTGTACAGTCCCCTTTCTATGCCACGCCCATGCCAAGGGGAGAGGTGAGCGTGCCAAAACGTGCCAAACGTGTCAACACACCGGGCGCTGCCATCTTCGGCGCTGGCTGCCCATTACCATGTACCGTGTTTCGGACGTCCTGCTGCCTCGTCCTGCTGCCTCGTCTGCCTGGGGATGTGCAAGCGGTTGGAGGCGCGTGTACAGCGGCAGCGGCAGTCGAGGTAAGACTCATGGCGCCATTTGCTCGCTTGTGAAGCGGTTTGACACCTTCGAGTGAAGTCCTTGCTATGAAAAAAACGCTCGCTTTCGATACTTCATGGCGCGGGGCCTGGGTGTGGACGTTGCCAAGGTCGGTGGCTGTATTTTTTTACATAAGGTGTGTTGTTTCTTGTTAGGTATTTCCTATTGTGAAGCGGTCTGACACCTTCGAGTGAAGTCCTCGCTATGACAAAAACACGCTCGCTTTCGATACTTGCACAATTCATGGCGCGGGGCCTGGGTGTGGACGTTGCCAGGGTCGGTGGCTGTATTTTTTGACATAAGGTGTGTTGTTTCTTGTTATTTCCTATTGTGAAGCGGTCTGACACCTTCGAGTGAAGTCCTCGCTATGACAAAAACACGCTCGCTTTCGATACTTGCACAATTCATGGCGCGGGGCCTGGGTGTGGACGTTGCCAGGGTCGGTGGCTGTATTTTTGGACGTTGCCAGGGTCGGTGGCTGTATTTTTTAACATGGTGTGTTGTTTCTTGTTATTTCGTATTGTGAAGCGGTCTGACACCTTCGAGTGAAGTCCTCGCTATGAAAAAGCGCATGAAAAAATACCATAAAATTTTGTACCCGGCGTATAAGACGACCCCCGACTTTCCAGAAAATTTTAAGGGGTTAAAAGGTCGTCTTATACGCCGGAAAATACGGTAAAACTTTCTTAAGTTCAAAAGGCCTTTAGCTTTTCGTCGGTATAGACTTGCGTTCGGTGCCCGATTCTTCCAGCTCAGTTCCGAGCCGGATTCCAGAGAGCCGCGTGCTTTCGACGCTGAAGGCCCAGTCGACGCCAGAGACCTTATCAACGGACCATCATGGAACGGAGTCCGTTCAAGAGATGTCCTGTGTGCAACTCAAAGTATCCCCACATCGACGTCCACCCGGTGTGCAACAAGTGCCTGTCGCCGGATCACGATGAAGCCAGCTGTATGGCTTGTTCCCGTTTCCGATCCAAGAAGACTCTTCTGCATCTTTGCGCTGCGCGCCAGGAGGCCCAGCAGACTGCACCGGCGCCTGTGCACATATTCGATGCCGGGGATGATGAAGGAGCTGACTGGGAAGTTCGTGAGATCTAGTCGCATCCCGCGTTGGAGGTCGACTACAACTACGACGCGGATGTTGAAATGCTCGACGCGGAAGAAGTCGTCGACGAGGTAGACGACTGGGCCTTTGGGGCCATGGAAGATAGCTCTAGCGAGGAGTTAACTCAAACTGACATTGGGGCCAAAACGCTTCAGAAGGCTCAGGTCGAGGGATCGCCACTAGGCCTTACCCAAGATCTTCCAGTGAGTTCTACGGCCCGCCTTCTGGCTCGGCTACGGACATTGCTAAGGAGCCGCACCCTGCGAAATCGAAACCGAAAGTGAAGACACCGGTCTCGACGCAAGTGAAAGCACTGGTGCCCCCATTGAAACCAAAAAATTGCGTATTGCTTTGGTCGGCTCAAAGCCCTCGAACCTGTCTGCACCGACTAAGCAAAAGGGCGTTATCGACCCGAAGAAACAGCTCAAGGGTGTCGAGACGAAGTCTGGCACGCCGAAGACAAAGGTCAAGGCAGTCGAGCCGAACAAATCGGCGCCGAAGGTCGACACCGACAAAGGGCTCAGTGATCCGAGGGTTCTCGAGACTCCGCGTCGCAAGACAAGGCCAAGAGCGGACCGACCCACGAGTCCATGTCTAGTGGTGCCTCGAAGGATTCCGTAGAGTCGTCGCAGCCGTCCGCCACTTTCTCCAAGCAAGTAGCGGACTCCCTAAAGCGCATCAAGGACAAGGCCTCGAGTGTCGGGCGAAAAGATCCTCCATCTTCGAAGCCTGTCGATAAACCTCAGAATGGCCACCAACGTGCCCGAGAAGGTGTCCTCGGTGCCGAAGTCGTCGACAGTGGTCCCGGCCTTAAAGCATCGACAATCCTCGTTGGAAGAACAAGAACATTTTATCGATGCCGAAACAGGCAGACTTTCCCTTCATAAGCGGAAAATTGCCCTGGAACAGCCAATGGAGTCCTATAAAATTCCACTTCGACCCCTGTTCTTGTGGAACCGGTTTCTCCACATGGCCATGATGTCTCACCCACTTATTCAGATGTGGACACTGGGGAAGGTGATGATGAATACAGCTATCCTGTCTACACTGAGCCAGATGATACCAATGAACCCTGGGCAGCTGCTGCTGACCCAGGTGATCCTCACTCTACCCCAGACACTCAGATGTATGCTGTTAAAACGTCGCCTACAGAGGATTCTGCTGCGTTTAATGCCCTCATTGAAAGGGCAGCGAAGAATCATGACGTCCAGCTCCATGCTGACCCCATTGAAGTTGACTTTCTTTTTGACACCTTTTCCGTCTCGGAGAGGACTGTCAAGACTCAGCGTATGTTGAAGGGTGTCTTGAAGCATGAGATCTTTAAGGAGCCACGAGAGCCAGGGTGATAAACCCTAGAATTGAAAAGAAGTATAAACCGGCGCCTGGTGACCCTACTTACATCAAGGGACAGTTGCCGTTGGACTCTCTTGTTGTTTCTAATGCCCGGAAGAGGGCTAATTCACAAACAACGGGTGATGCTCCTCCCCCAGATAAGGAATCTAAGGTGTTTGAGGCATCAGGGAAAAGGGTGGCAGCTCAAGCGGCCAATATCTGGCGCATTTCAAACACACAAGCACTTCTAGCCAGGTATGACAGGGCACATTACGACCCACTGGAGACCCTGTTACAGCACCTGCCAGATAAATACAAAGAGGCAGCTGAGATTCTCATTGAAGAGGGGAAGCTCATATCAAATGCTTCTATTTAATGTGCACTGGACGCGGCAGACACCGCGGCCAGAGCTATTAACACTAGTGTCATGCTGAGACGACATGCCTGGCTCAGAATCTCAGGATTCAAGCCGGAGATACAGACCACCATTCTCAATCGGACAGTAAACCCTGATCATCTATTTGGCCCAGAGGTGGACACCACCTTGGAGAAAATCAAAAAGGACACAAACTGTTAAGTCCATGGGGGCTCTGCAGTCCCAGCAGTTCAGGGGTGGTTCTTTTCGTCGCTCAAGCACCAGAGGTGTTTCCAGAGGCCAGCTCTCCCAAACCACACTGTACTATAAAGGCGGCACTCAGACCACATACACCAAGCAGAGTCGAGGTGGATATCGTGGAAACAGCGCCAAAGGCAGAGGTCGTGGAAACATCTCCAGATCCTCCGCCACTAACAAACAGTGATACCTTGTCACTGCCCCCCCGACCACGTAACACCTGTCGGGGGGGGGGGGGGTGGGGGAAATTTCAACAGTTCCTGCCAGTCGGAAGTCCATCACCACAGACAGGTGGGCCACACAGCTTATACAGTACGGTTATTGTCTGGAGTTAACATCCACTCCACCCAACATACCCCCAAGACACCGTCCTATGTCCGCCGAGCATTTGCACTTATTGTGCAAATGCAGGAGGTCCTCGTTATGCTGCAAAAAGGGGCAATCGAGCTCGTGCCTGTGAAAGAAAGAGGCACAGGAGTTTACTCACTTTACTTCTTAATACCAAAAAAGGACGGGTCCATCAGACCCATACTGGACCTCAGACCCCTCAATCAGTACATCCTATCGGAGCACTTTCACATGCTGACCCTGCAGCAAGTCCTACCGTTGCTCAGTCAGGGGGGATTTTCTCGCAACTTTAGATCTGAAGGATGCGTATTTTCACATTCCGCTGCACCCGTCACACAAAAAATACCCCTGGTTCACCATCCAAAACCAACATTACCAGTTCAAGGTTCTACCTTTCGGGGTCACCACGGCACCCAGGGTGTTAACAAAATGTCTGGCGACGGTGGCGGCACACCTAAGGAGACAAAACATTCACGTCTACCCTTATCTGGACGACTGGCTCATCCAGGCAAAGTCAGCCCAGCAGTGTGCCGCTCACATGTCCCACACTGTAGGAAGGTACCTCCTGACTATGGTTGCCCCCAACTTTTTGCCCTGTGTTTTAGCTGGTTTTTGACATAGTCGACCTGGGGCCCTGCCAATCAGGACCCCAGGCCTACTGCTCTCTCTGTAAAATGGATTCCATGTACCCTAGGTACATTTCCAATTGGTACTGGGCCACCTTATCAGACCCTGTAACTCAGGGCATAGGTGTACCCAGGGCTGCCAGGGGCTGCAGCATGTATTATGCCACCCCTGGCTGGCCTCCTAAATTTGACACAACTGGCTGCATGACAGCTGGGGCAAAGTCGTGTGATCACCCTTTGCTGTAGGTGTAGTATACCTATACCTAACCCTAAAATGGACACACAGATTCCTATCAGTCACTCCTCTGGCAGGCCTTGACAATCCTGAAGGCAGAGTGCTTGGAATCGTGTGAGATGGTGCTCTGGCATGAGCTGAGCCTGTCTGCAGCTTGCGGAACCAAGTCCTAATAGCTGTTCCATGATAACGCATACCATATACTCTTAAGTGCATTATAATCCTCGCGGTTAAATGCTAACTTTGGTATTTCTTTATCAAAACATGTCGAGTAAGGTGTCATACGAATTGGAATACTAACCCCTCGCCAATTCTGGCGACGGGGTTAGCATTCCACCCTTCTAGAGGGACACGACATGTATGTAACTGTGAACCCCGGTTAAAGTTAACTGAAGCCTCAGCTCCACAAAATGGATGCTGCCACCACAGACACGAGTCTGACCTCCTGCTGCTGGGAGTCCTTCCAGCAAGGGAGGCCTGGACAAAGGGTTTCCTGTCCGGGGCGGTGCTAGCACCGTCCCAGACATGGTTTTGTGTATCCTGGGTAGGCAGGGCTTTTCAGGAAGGTGACTGCTGAGTGGCACCCCGGTGCTCACTACGCATAGGCCGGTCAGAACCAGTTCCAGGGGCACACCAGCCCCTGGCCTGGGGAAAGTCCGGCATGGCAGAGGGGTGTAACCACCCCCCTCCTAGTCCCACCCATAGGCAGGACCTAGTCACCGGGTCAGCCCCCTTTTTTAGTATAAAGATGGGAGCGGGCCCCCTGTTCAAATTAGATCATCTTTGGAATCAAGACACGACTTTCTTCGAAAGGACTTCAAGATTTCTTCCTCAAGATTCTCCCTTGTGGCTAAGGAGTAGTCACCCTGCATCCGCAGGCACCATCCTAAGAACACTGCGGTCTGCTGCAAGTCCTTCACGAATCAGACGACCCAGCTCGACGAGACCCGGCTTCCCTGGCACCTCTGACCTCTACTCACCTCTACAGCAAAGCTGAGAACCGTGAGTGCGACGAGACCTTGAGGGACCGACGATCGCCAAGACTGCACGACTTCTTTGTAACAAGCCCACCGAGTCTTCCACTGGTGAGAGCTTTGGGGTCCGAGAAGCCCCAACCCTGCGCAGCTCCAGCACCCAAGATCAGCCTCCCTGCATCTCCACGATCTGCGTGGGGGCCCTTCTGCTGTTTGCTGTGCACCGCGTTGTTTGGCTACTAGCCGGCTGGCTTGTGGCCTTCTGAACGACGCCCGACGACATCACTGCTGCTGGTCTGGTTGCTCCAGACTGGCCCTTGCTTCCTTCCTGAAGAGAGGCCCCCCAGACCCTCCTGGTCCACTCCAGACGCCATTTTAGGTCCACCGCGTGGGCTTGAATTTGCCAAGGCTTTGTTGCCCAATACTGGGTCCAGCGACGCCGACAGCTTCTATCTTCGTGGGACAGCTCGCTCCACCACCCTGGTCGCCGACAACGCCTCCTGGTCCGTGAGATCTCAGAGCACAGCGTCACCCACTCGCCTAGTCGAGGTGGCTACCATCCGGTGCCCACTGACTACTGGCTAGTAGTCTCGAACTTGGTCCCCTCTGCTTTCAGGTGTCCTCTTCCATCGATCCAGGCTTGGATCCACCGAACTTTCTTCACTGGTCGCCTGCCAGCAACTTCTTTCTTCCAGGCTCCTGGTCCGTCTACGAGGATTCCCGACGTCTTTTGAGTCCTATGCAGCTGCAGCCCCTGGGCTAGGTAACTTCGGCATTTCGGTGCCCCAGCATAGCCTCACTATCCAAGGGTCAGAATCCACTTTCGTTTTCATCCTACCAGGTCGGGTTCGCCCGAGAACACTAACTTTGCAATTCCTAGCTACCATAGACTTTGTCCCGCATCTCGCGTGAGAGTGCACACACTGCACCCGAGTCCCCTGGGTCTCCTAGAAGTAATCTAACGATTCTATAGTCAAGTCCTAGCGATTCCTAAGCCTATTAGTACTGTACTTACCTGCTAGTAATTTCGCATTCCACTTTCAGAGTATATGGTTTTCCGTGCCCCTCGGGCATTTGTATATACTGTGCTAACTTAAGTATTTTTGTAAGAGTTTTGGTTTGTGCTTAGTACCCTGTCCTCAAAGAGTACAGGGCTGTTGTGATTCTTAATAAATAACTTTTTAATTTCATAACACTTGTGTGGTGTCCTTTCACTTGGTGTTCAAGGGGTACATGTGGTATAACAGCTGGCTTAACACGCCCTCTCGAGTCTTTAGCCTTAGACTGCTCGTATCCACGCTACTAGGATAGCTGGTCTATAAGGTTGACTTACAACCAATCATCAATAAGGGTTGCTGGACTGATACATAGTGTTCACTAGAATAGTGAGCACTGCATATCAGGCCACCTTCTCACATTGGTGAGCAGCGGTTGGGATTTGAGCTTGCTGTTGTTTTACCACACGTATCCTAAGAATATCTTGTTGAAAGATCACATAAGTACTGTTAGTACATATAACTAAGCTTAGAATACTCTGAGTTCTACTGAACCAGCTGTTGCAGCTCCTCAAGGCCTAGCACACCTTGGCTGCAACTCTTAGCAAGGTATCAGTAGGTAAACACATAGTGTAGGTAGGTGCATCACTTACACCACACTAGAAACAGTATGTCGGACAAAGGAGGAAACTCTGTGTCTCCCCTTGTGTCAGTTGACCCTCCACAGGTCATCCCTTCAAGATATACTATGCTTAGCTTCCATGAGTTACGACAGGTATGTACCTCTAGGAAGATTAAGCAAGGGGCTAACCCCACCACCTCCTTTCTGATTGGTCTCCTAGAGACTTATGATGCCAGAAAGGCTGAGAGACTTCTTAGCCCTTCTAATCCAGAAGGAGGCATGCCTCCCCTTGAGGGAACCAGAGGAGACCCTGACCTAATCCACCTCTCCATTGAGAACGAAAATGGGGAGGAGGATGAGGATGAGGATCCCTCTGGGGATGAGGCAGACAAGGGACAGGCCTTTGCAAGGGACGACCGTTCCAAGAGCCTGTGCCACAGATCATTCTGACGACGGACGCTTCTCTCCAGGGATGGGGAGCTAATGTACTCCACTACACTGTGCAGGGACTATGGACACCACAGCAAAGGAAGATGCACATCAATGTTCTAGAACTGATGGCAATCTTCATGGCAATGAAAGCATTAAAAGTAATAAAGTAAATCTGTGCAACAAGGTCGTGTTGATCCGGACGGACAACATGACGGCCATGTACTACATTCAGAAACAGGGAGGAACACACTCTCCACAGTTGTCTCATCTGGCTCAGAGCATGTGGAAGTGGGCCATTCAGAGAAACATCTTCCTCATGGCAGAACACCTCCCAGGCAAGGACAATCAGATGGCGGACCTGCTCAGCAGGTACAGCCACCAAATGCACGAGTGGGAGATACATCCATCAGTACTCCACCCGTACTTCCAAAGGTGGGGTCATCCAGAGATAGACCTGTTCGCCACAAAGGAGAACGCAAAATGCCAAAGCTTTGCCGCCAGGTTTCCACACCCACAGTCGCAAGGCAATGCGATATGGATGAACTGGTCAGGCAAATTTGCGTACACTTTTCCCCCCGCACCTCTAATACCGCTGGTGGCACGCAAGCTGAAGCAGCACTCTGACTCTCATCCTGGTTGCTCCGACGTGTGCTCGCCAAATATGGTACACCACGTTTCTGGAACTGTCCATGGTACCGCATCAAAGGCTGCGCCTCACACCCAGCTTTTGACGCAGAGCCATGGCGACATTCATCATCCAGATCCGCAACAGCTCAACCTGGCGATCTGGCTCCTGAGGTCTTAGAGTTTAGCTACCTCAACTTACCTCCTGACTTTATGGACATCATCCCGGAGGCAAGGAAGCCCACCACCAGAGCATACTATGCGGCGAAGTGGAAGGTGTTTGTCATTTATTGTGCATCATCTTGTTACATCTGTACAAATGTAATCTGGCCTATGCTTCCATTCGTATACATTTATCCGCAATGGCTGCTTATCTCCAAACAGACAGCACCTCTCACTTTTCAGGGTGCCCGCCATTAAAGCCTTTCTGGAAGGACTCAAACGAGTCATTTCTCAGCGGACGCCACCAGCTCCCGTGTGGAACCTCAATGTGGTCCTCAC
Organism: Lissotriton vulgaris; assembly: GCF_964263255.1. Taxonomy (NCBI): domain Eukaryota; kingdom Metazoa; phylum Chordata; class Amphibia; order Caudata; family Salamandridae; genus Lissotriton; species Lissotriton vulgaris. Next base: position 36,820 of record NW_028245825.1, on the reverse strand, counting down.
CAGGCTGATGGGTCCCCCTTTTGAACCACTGCATTCCTGCGAGATTCAGTTCTTGACATGGAAAGTGGCTTTCATTATAGCGATTACGTCGCTACGAGTTAGTGAATTCCAGGCACTAACTATCCAAGAGCCATTTCTTCAGATTCATTCCAACAGGGTGGTGCTTCGCACTAACCCTAAATTCCTTCCTAAGGTAGTTTCTCAGTTCCATATCAACCAGACTATAGAACTACCGGTGTTCTTCCAAAATCCAGAGTCGCGGAGAGAATGCTCCACACACTTGACGTCAAAAGGGCCCTAATGTACTACATTGATAAGACCAAAGATTTTATGAAGACTAAACAACTATTTGTTGCCTTTGCGCCACAACACAAAGGTAACCCATTTCCAAGGCTGGTATAGCCAGGTGGATCGTTAAATGTATTCAGATCTGCTATCAAAGGCAAGCGCACTCTCACCATTCCACCGTGGGCCCACTCCACCCGAAAGTTGGGGGCCTTCATGGCTTTCCTTGGAAATATTCCTTTGGAAGACATATGTAGAGCAGCCACATGGTCTACCACACACACATTTACAAAACATTACTGTGTTGATGTGCACTCCAAACAGCAGGCAGCTGTAGGGAAGGCTGTTCTAAAAACACTTTTCCAAACTGCTGCAGCTGGCACGGGCGGCCACCGTTAATGGAGGGACTGCTATGTATTCTATGCACAGATATGAATTCAGCAGCCCACATGCCTCGAACCGAATATGCTACTCAACAGTATGCATCTGTTCTTGGCATGTAGGGCTGCTGACATTCATATCGCCCGCCCTCCTCCCTGGCGCCTGTAGCGGCTGCAGCATTCACACATACTTCTGGCATGGTCATCATTCACGTACTTTCACTCCATCCTGGCCACAATGGCTAAAAACAATCTGAGGATGGAGTCGATGCCCATGCGAACTGTAGTCCAGGGGAGGAGCCACCTATCTCGATACTTCGAAGACTCTTCCAGGACAACAATGTGCGATCATCCCGACCCAACACTAGGCGGCGATCTATGCACAGATATGAATATCAGCAGCCCTACATGCCAAGAACAGATGCATACTGGTAAGTAGCATATTCGTCCCTCGCTCTCAATTAAATCATTTGCCTGATAGAGGTACTTTAAAATAGTTGACTTATCGGTCTTCCGTAATTGCCACTTCAATTGTATCGTTTGCCCTATCTACAAAAAAAGGAGCACTTACAGCCTTCCAGAAGCCCGTATTGTCCTTAATTTGGCAGGCTTCGTGTAACGCCTGCCATGCTTCCAATTTCAACTTACTATTGCGCTTTTTGATTGCTCGTTGATAGTCAGTTCTAGCCAGCCTCACATCATCCCTGCTTCTTGGCTCACATTTTAATACCTTCAGTAAGTGTGCATGAGCCTACAATCCCTGTCAAACCACCCCTGTGCCTTAGTCATGCCTGGTTTCTGTGTCCCTTTGAGGAGTTTTTGTATTTTCTCAGTAATTCTAAGGAAAGCCTCGGTGACTAGGACATTTTCGTCTGTCCGGATTAGACTAGTTTCGAATTCCTTATATTTATTTTTTACACGGGTTTCAAAAAGGCAGTGGGTTCCACAATATTCCATATTATATTATGGCATATCCATTAGTCCTTGCAAGAATTGATTTTATATATTTGTTCTGTTACTTTTGGTGATTTTTTTTTACTCTCTGCAAAAGAAAAAAGTAGCCTGTTTGAAAGGTGGTCACTCGTCACTATATCACAAGTTTCAGAAGTAGAGACATGACGAGAGTACCGATTTTGATATGAGAACGAAGTCAATTATTGATTTACACCCCCTCCCAATAAAAGTTGTCTCATGGGACTGGGGGGGGGGATACATAATTTGCAAAGCCCAGGTCAAATTGAAAAATTAGTTTATTTAGCCAGTTACCCAGAGAAGTATAGGGAAAATGTGGGGCCCTCTTTATCTGTGCCCAAAACGCAAATGCCCAGATGGCTATATGGGCATAGAAAACAGTTAAAATCACCAGCACATGTCCCCAGACATATGTTCTTCAATGTGCTTCAGGGTTTGACATAACTCTTCTAACAATCTTCAGCGTCGACTAAGAAAAACCCACTGTCGACGAGCACTCAGACGGCGCAGTCGACTAGTGTTTCATCGCCATTGACCATGCCGATCTCGTCGACGACAATGCACCTTTTGTCGACGAGCCCACCGACGACGCTATCGTAGACGAGCCCACCGTCGACTATGATTATACTCCTCGGCGACGAGCCCACCGTTGACTACGACAACCTCGACAACAACAACCTAGTCGACGATGGTATTTCAGTCTACGACCTTGATTTCAACTTCGGTGTCTTCTATTATGGCAATCTCAACGGATACGGATTAGCCATCTATGTACATTTCATCATACAAATCACACCAGTTTTAAGCTCCAAATTGTCATCTTCATGGCAATTTTACCAGGATGTCACATGTTTCACCTTTCCCTCCTAGCCACTTTTTGAAGGAGTCAGATGAGGAAGACCCCTTTGGTCCAGCGCATGACCCCTCTAAGCTCCGTATAAAATATCAGGAGGATGATGACTAGGAGGAATATTATGAACTCTGTGAGTCTTTAAGACGACCTCCAAGAATCATTTCCCCAAGAACCTATGGTTCAGATGCCTGCTGCTTTAATGCAAGACCTCACAGCGATTTTGAGGGACTATGATGCTAGTTTTCCTCCAGTAACCGTCCCGGAACAGACCCTGCAACTGTGCAGCTTGCGATCCCTGCTACCCCTGTCTTAGAGCCCCAGGTAGCCCTACCTTCACAATTCCTTCAGGATGATGACTGAGACATGGTGGCTGAAGGAGAAATATCAAACTCGCCCACAACTGTGGACGAAAACTGATGAGTATCTCATTCCAACACCAGCCTCGCCAGTTCCCCAAGCTATTGACTTCCCCTCCTGAGGACATAGGAGGTTTTTCATGCTATCATGGAAAGGGCAGCCACTAGATTCCATCTATCAATGCCAGTACAGGAGACAGAATGTTTTCTGTATGATTTTAAAGACCAAGGCAGAAAGTCTATTAGTTCAATTCCAATAATTGATCACATCTGGGAAGAAGAGGTAAAGATAATGAAGACTATTTTCAATTCCTGCGATCCTTCCTAAAAATACAAGGCGCCAGATGATGCTCCTGCCTGCCTCTCAGGACACCCTAGACCAGACTCTGTCATCTCTCAGGCGGTGCAGAGGAAGTCTTGGAATCCCTCTGTCCCAATAACAGCTCCACCAGACAAAGATGGTAGGCGCCTAGACAACATTGGCAAACGTTTTACCACCATGGCGTGCGCTACAGTTCGGGCCATGAATTGTTTAGCACTTTTAGGCAGATACGATCGACCGGTATGCTCAGACATTTCACCTTATCTAGAGTACCTGCCTGAGGATAAGAAACCAGAAGCGAGAAATTCTTCTGGACGGCGAAAGAGCTGCTTCTGAGATTGATATCTGTGGATATGGCTTCTTTGGGGTTTCGCCAGCTTGCCGAAGCAGCTGCTCTTAGACGTCAGGGTTAGCTGAAATCCATTAACTTTCGCCCGGAGGTCCAAACGAAAATTTGTTTGGACGATGTTATTTGGCAAACGCATAGATAAGGCATTGCAGAAAATCAAAAAGGACACGGATACTGCTAGGGCATTGGGTACCTTACAGTACAGAAAAACACCTTTCCGAGGAGCAAGAGGCAGAGGCTCATACTCCTTTCGTGGACGATACCAAAAATACCAGCAACAAGGTGGTCAGGGTCGATATGGCTACCACCATCAACAGCAACAGTCCTATAGAAATCCCCCAGCGGTCGCATATAGGCAACAGGGCAGAAGACCTCAACCTCAAGGCAGAGATTCTGTTAGAAACAGTGACAATCTCATGGCACCTGCACCAGATATGCCACAAGTATACAAAATTCCGAGAATATCACAGCATCTCGAAAATCACCACAGACAGGTGGGTTTTGGATATAATCAAATTTGGTCACACCCTAGAATTCCAGATTTTCACCCCTCATCCACCTCTGAAGAAAAACCCACCACATCTTGCTCTGCTCAGAAAGGAGGTGAGAACCATGTTAAAGAAGGGAGCGATGGAGAAGGTGCCGCACTCTCAAACTGGAAAGGGATTTTATTCTCCCTTTTTTCTGATCAAGAAAAAATCTGGGGAATGGAGACTAATCTAGGATTTGAGAATGCTGAACAAATACCTTCAGAAAAAGTCCTTCTGCATGGTAACACTCCAGGAAATCCTCCAGCTTCTGGATCATGCAGACTTCATGACAACGTTGGATCTTCAAGATTCGTATTTCCACATCCCAATTCATCCCAAACATCGAAAAATCCTAAGATTTACAATGGCAGGTGCACATTTCACAATTTAAAGTCCTCCCATTTGGCCTACGATCAGCTCCAAGAGTCTTCACCAAATTTCTAGCTCCAGTAGCAGCTCATCTCAGGCTACAAGGCATCCAATTATTCCCGTATTTGGATGATTGGCTGATAAAGGCTCCGTCCTTTTGTCAGGCTTCTCTCGCAGCAGCAAAATGCCTGCATTCTCTCTAGGACTATCTCTGAATGTCCAAAAGTCAATCCTTTATCCTTCCCAAGCAATTCAATTTCTAGGGGCAAAGCTGGATACTGTTCAAGGCAAAGCATTCTTGTCCAAAGAAAGACCATCTCGCCTCGTCTCCCTGCCATCAGACCTCCTAAAAAGAAAGTTTGCTTCAGTGAGGATGATCAAGTCTTTTGTGGGGATATTGTCGTCAGCGATTCTGCTGGTGCCTTATATGCGGCTGAGAATTAGACCAAATCAAGAGGAGCTGGACAATCGGTGGCTCCAAATCTCTGGTTGATTCGACGACCTAGTCTAACTAACTCTAGTTTTGAGAGAAACTCTTTGTGGTTTTCCAAAAATGCCTCAATAAGGCTCAGCTTTCGACCTTTAGCATTGGATTTCATCCTCACAACAGATGCCTCCCTAGAAGGTTGGGGTGCGCATCTTCAGGATCTCTTCATAGGAGGAAAATGGTCTGCTGCAATGGCAAAGATACACATCAACTTTCTGGAGCTTTGAGCCATTTTTCTGGCTCAACAGTCTTTTCTGCCAAGACTTCAAGGTTCTACAGTTGTCATCAGAACCGACAACACCACTTGCATTCAATATTTAAACAAGCAAGGGGGTACCTGATCTCACATTCTGTCCCAAGAAGCTCAAAGCATCTGGGAATGTCTTCTCTTGCACGATATTGCAATCAAAGTATAACAACTTCAGGAGTCCAGAACACCTTAGCAGGCACTCTAAGCAGGACGAGGAAATCCTGCCATGAATGGGAACTGAATCAAATGAATCTGGAGAATGTCTTTCAGAGGTGGGACAAGCCGAATCTGGTCTCTTTGCCTCCAGGAGCAATCGGAAGTGCAAGTTGGGAACCGTAGAAGGGCACTTGGGAACCACTTTCAAGATGAGATGGACGGGGATTTTCGCTTACGCGTTCCCTTCCTTTCCCCTGATCCCAAGACTTCTGCGCAAGATCAAAATGGAACCATGCTTCATGAATCTAATTGCACCGAAATGGCCACGTCAGCACTGGTTCACAGAACTTCTCCTTCTCTCCAAGTGCAAGCCATTCCGTCTTCCAATAATACCGAACCCAACTGCAGCTCCATGCATGGTTTCTGGATTCTCGGAATTCATGGGGATAGATTTACTTCAAGTCTGTAGAGACATTCTTAATAGAGCATGAGCCCCTTCTACGCTGAGGATTTATGCCTTAAAATGGAAGATATTTTGTTGCTGGTGCAGCAACAACAAATTAAATCTGCTAGAATGTTCTCCTGATAAGGTTCTATCTAAGTCTGGTCTCATGTTTGCATCAGTTAGATTGCATCTAGCTGCATTTTCTACATACAGACGATCCTCAGTAGCGGCTTCTTTGTTCCAATCGTCTCATTAAACAGTACCTGTAAGGACTTTTCAGAACTTTCCCACCTATTAGGTCTCCTCCTCCGGAATGGAGACTGAATCTGGTGCTACAGCAACTGATGAAACATCCATTTGAACCCATTCATAAAGCAGATTTAAAATATCTCTCATGGTAGACCGCTCTCCTATTGGAACTCACCTCTTACCGAAGAGTAAGTGAAATACAGGCGTTCACTATAAGACAACCGTAATTAAAGTTTACCAATGACTGTGTGAGAAAGTGGCTCTATATATCGGAAAAGAATAAGATAGTGTGTATAGAATCCACAAACCCCAGAGGTATAACAGAGGTTAAAGCCAGGTGTGACCTTACTCTCTAAAGTGGTAGCTTGGTGGAGCAGTAAGGCAGTACCAGAGGGCAGTGTAAAGCATGTGTTGTACACACTCAGTCAGCAAACGGTTTCACAAACTCAAAGACTGAACTCCAGGCCAATTTGTTTTTATATCAAAAGATATAGTTTTATTTCTAGAACCAACAGGTATCAAAAATATACTGTTCTCAATATGAGAGGTCTTGGTTGAGTACTTTGCAGAAAGGCATTACACTTTGTACAGACAAGAAGTACAGGGGGTTGCAGTAGGCAACACAGTTCTAAACACAATTTAGCATTGAGTTCAATGGATTCCCTTATATAAACATGGGTTATTACTTTGGTAATTCCAGGACTGGCTCCTAGGTTCAGTCCTGGGGTCTAAGCTGGAAACAGTTTAGCAAAAACGTATTGGGTATTGTGGTGATTTTTCAGGAATAAAAAGCGATTTTAAAAGTTCACACTTAAACCTTTCAACAAAAATCTGGCAATGTTACCCAATGGGAGAAAATTCAGGTGGCAGGTAAAGTACGATCTTGTTACTTTTGTAATCCTGTACTGGTCTTCTGAGGTCTAAACTCAAAACAGGTAAGTAATTACGTTTCAGTATTTCGTATGATTTTTAAAGAATATTTCTAGTTTTCAAAAGAAGACCCTTAGAAGAAATCTCATAGAAAAGCAGACAATGGCTTCCTATGGAGAAAATACAAGTTACTAGTAAACCCGCTAGGGATTACTTTTGCTGTTCAGCACTGGGCTACAAGGTACAGTACTGGCTCCTCTCCTGATCACAGTTGAGTATTTTGGAATTTGCAATTCTGATGATTTTATATGAATATTTAAAGTTTTCAAAAGTAGACACGTAGAAGATTTTTCGAGTCAAACCAGTCAATGTTATTCAATGGCAGGTAAGTGAGTTACCGATTTCCTGGTGAGTACTTGACTGGTGAAGTTGTGGTTCTGGGCATAGACTTAGGGGTCCCCCAGGGGCAGGTAGATGCAGTTGGTTCACCTGCAGCGGCGCAGGGGCGGCCGGGTGCAGAGGTATTTAGACCCAATGTTATCCAATGGGGGACGGGGGGCCTCTGGTTGGTGGCAGCTAGCAAGCCATGCGGCGGTTGGAGCTGGGCTCCTGGTCACTTGCTTAGGGCAAAGGGTAAGCAGGATAGGACAAAGGTGACACAACCAGCAGTATTTGGTGCAGGGTGCTTTTGAGCAGTCAGGCGCTTAATGTTATCCAAAGGAAAAGGTCAAAAGGGGACAAAGGCTGCAGGCTCTGGGGCGGAGACTTTCCAGGAACGACCAGCACGTCTAGAGGTAAGTTGGGATCTTAAAGCACAGGTAGGTACCCCAAAGGGAGGCACAGGGGGCTATAGGACGCCGGGTGCAGGGGTGTGTTTGGGTGTCAGAAAAGCTTACCCTCAGCTGGTCGTGGTTGAGGGGGGGGGGGCACTGTTCGGAGTCTGGTTCGTTGAGGAGGGTCTTGGGGCACTCTACTTTGGGTCCCAATAGCCGGGGGGCCGTCCTCGTGGTCTTGGATTACTCGGGCACGGGCCAGGCTCGGCGGGTGCAGAGTGGGCTGGTCTGGAGCTTCCTGGGTGGCACCAGGGGGGTTGTTGCAGCAGAGCCTCTGCTGATGGGAGTCCTAGTGTTCAAGAGGGTCAAGGCAGGCAGGTCCTTTGAGTGTCCCAAGGTTGCTGTCCGCAGGAGTTGCCGGGATTTACGCAGGAGCAGGTTCCATGATCGACTGGCCAGTAGGGTTTGGGCCAAGTCAGTTGTTGTCCTGTTAGCAGCTGCACGGCAGGTCTTCTTTATCTTCTTTCTTCTTTTGGTATCAGGATCCGAGGAATGAAGATTCAGGGAGCCCCTAAATACTCAATTTAGGGGTGTTACAGGTAGGGCAAGGGCAGGGACCAATAGGTCCCTGTCCTGGGGTGGGTACACCCCCTAGCCTGCTCCTCTCCTGTGGGAGGGGGGCAGGATCCTAGCTGTGATTGGGCAGGGCTCCCATTTTCAAGATGGCCGGAGCCCAGGGTTGTGCTTCACCTAGTCTCACCCACCTGAGGGTTGGGGTTGGCACAGGCTGGCACCCCCCTTCCTGATGTAGTTTTTCCCACCAGTCTTCCCGCCAGAGTATGGGTCAGGAATCGTGGTGGACAGTTGCTGGGTACCGCAAATGGTCTGGAGAAGCTCAGAGGCGGCGTGCCTTTGAAGCTTCCCCCTGCCCTTCCTGGGGGAGGAGACCTAGCACCTCACCCAGGATGTGCATGTTGCAGGCTCAGGAGAGCAGGAGCTCTCCACCCACGGGGTCCAACATGTCTGCTGTGTGGCAGCCTCTGCAGCCACTCAGCCCAGACGTGGATTGTAGGTCAGGTTTTCAGGGGGCATCTCTAAGATGCCCTCTGGTGCATTGTGCATTAAATCCCACACTGGCATAAGTGCGGGTTTATGTGCTGAGAAGTTTGGTACAACACTTTTCAGTCTTCAGTGTAGCCATTGTGGTGCTGTGGAGTTGGTAATGACAACCTCCCAGCACCATATACTCTTAATGTCATCACTGCACTTACAGTGCCCAGGAATGGCCCTGGGTACTGTAGGGGCACAGGACTCATGCACCTGTGCCCACACCTGGCATAGGGCACCCAGGTAGAGGGGTGACTGAAGTATGCTAGGGCCAGTGTGTTCTGTGGGCATGGCACACAGGGTTATGTGCCATGTCTACTCTTGGGTTAGCTCTGTACCTAGACACTCAGCCTGCAACGGCAGTGTGTGGGTGTCAGGGTACAGGGCCCCAGAGGGTGGAACAATAAGTGCTGCAGTCCTCAGGGGTCTTCTCTGGTCACCATGCCCTGGGTACCTAGGGTACTATTTACTCGGGGCTGACAGGTGGCCAGAGATGCCAATTGGGTTTTAGTTTCAACACAGCTTTTAGGGAAGGAACACAGGCCCTGGGTACCTGGTTGGCAGGGACCCAGGGCACACTCAGTCAAAGCACATCAGCAGTTCAGGAAAAAGTGGGGCCATACCAGTGCAAGAAAGATGGCACTTTCTCACACTATCCTTTTAAGAACTAATCCCACATTCATACCTAAGGTTCCTACTTCATTCTATCTCAACGAACCTGTGATATTGCGATCTTTCTTTCCCAAACAGTCTTCCTCTGCGAAAAAATATTTGCATACCCTGGATGTCAAAAGATGCTTGAAGTTCTACATATCTCGGACTGTGTCCATGAGAAAATCAGACCAGTTATTTATTTCTTATGGTGATCATAAGCCAGGATCAGCAGTAACAAACTCTACTATTTCAAGGTGGATTGCACCCACTATTCAATTCTGCCACTGCAAGGCCGGATATCCGTTATTGAACAAGCCTAAAGCTCACTCTACCAGGGCAATGTCCTCACCTACGGCACTATTCGCTGGTGTCATGGGAAAAGATTTGCTGTGCTGCAACCTGGAAAAGTGTGCACACATTTACTCTACATTATTGCCTGGATCTGGCAACAGAGGCTGAGTCAGCAGTTGGTCAAGCAGTATTACGAAACCTTTTTGGATTAGGTAAGCCTATATGAGAGGAGTATATTAGTTTGGCTATTGTCAAGTTCTTTATTGCATATGACTATTGTTGCATGTGTTTGACTTGCTCTTTAATTCAGTAGAAATATGTATATACTTTTGCATTGGTTTGACATGGTATCTTTTGGATTTTGTTATGATACCCACCATTTATTTATTTATTTATTTCGGATTTGTACCGCGCATAGCTGCCTCAGCAACGAGGCGTCCCAGCGCAACCAGAGACCGAAAGATGGGAGCCTAAAGGTGTAGCAGGATGATTAGACAACAGCTGTAGGTAAAAGCTAGGTCTTTAAGACTTTTCGAAATGCCAGAAACGCCAATTCAGCGAGGACATCGCCGACTTAGTCAGCCCGCACGCCCTCCCCTCCGCCGACTACATCCTCCTGGGGGACCTCAACTTCCACCTGGAGAACAACAATGACCGCAACACCAGCACCCTGCTCGACAACCTCGCCAATCTTGGACTCAAGCAGCTGGTGTCCACCCCCACCCACCTCGCCGGACACACACTCGACGCAGTCTTCTCATCCAGCACAGACATCGACTTCAGCCACGCCACAGAGCTTCAATGGACGGACCACAGCTGCGTCCACTTCACCTTCAAAAGAACGACGACCCACCACCACCAACAGGCCGCCCGCAGAAGCTGGAACAAGATCACAGCCGACCAACTCGCCACCTCCCTGAGCCAGCACCCTCCGGCCAGCTCAGCGAACCCCAGCCAAGCCGCCGAAAACCTCACGAAGTGGATCAGCAACTGCGTGGACGAGCTCGCCCCGCTGAGGACCCCGCCCAGCAGACCCGGCAGCAAGAAAGCCCCATGGTTCACCGACGAACTCAAGAGCTCCAAGAAGAACTGCTGAGCCCTCGAGTCTGGAGAAGGGAACCAACACCGGACAACATGACCACCTTCAAGCTTGCCACCCGGGAGCACCACCAGCTGATCCGCGCTGCCAAGAAAACTGCATTCAAGGACCGGCTGGACAACATCGCACACAACTGCAAGGAACTCGTCAACATCGTGAAAGAGCTATCCAACCCCAGCGCAGGTAACAACGACATCACCCCATCGCAAGACCTCTGCAACTCCCTCGCCTCATACTTCCACAATAAGATCGCGGACATACACAACAGCTTCAACAACCAACCAACGCACATCACGACCGAACAACCACCCCCCACCACCACCCTCCACGCCTGGACTCCGATCAGCACCGAAGACACCATCCGCACGATGAACTCCATCCACTCCGGATCTCCGACCGACCCCTGCCCTCACCACGTCTTCAACAAGGCCGACGCTGTCATCGCACCCCACCTGCGAGACATCATCAACACATCCTTCGACACCGCCACCTTCCCTGAGAGCTGGAAGCACGCCGAACTCAGCGCTCTACTCAAGAAACCCACAGCGGACCCCACTGAACTCAAGAATTACCGCCCCATCTCGCTCCTCCCGTTCCCAGCCAAAGTCATCGAGAAGACCGTCAACAAGCAGCTGGCCGCCTTCCTCGAGACGAATGGATCCCTCGACCCCTCAGTCTGGCTTCCGAGCCAACCACAGCACCGAGACCGCCCTCATCGCCGCCACCGATGACATCCGAACCCTGATGGACAACGGAGAAACAGCGGCCCTCATCCTCCTAGACCTCTCCGCGGCATTCGACACCGTCTCCCACCGCACCCTAGTACAGCGCCTCAGCAACGTCGGTATCCAGGAGAAGGCTCTGGAATGGATCATCTCCTTCCTCGACGGAAGAACACAGAGTCCGCCTACCACCGTACAAGTCAGAGGCCACCGAAGTCATCTGCGGCGTCCCTCAAGGATCCTCGCTGAGCCCCACCCTCTTCAACGTCTACATGAGCCCCCTCGCGGCCATCGCACGCCAACACAACTTCAGCATAATCTCCTACTCCGACGACACCCAGCTGATCCTCTCCCTGACCAACGACCCCGCCGCCGCCAGAGCCAACCTGCACGAAGGGATGAAAGAGGTAGCCGAGTGGATGACGACCAGCCGCCTGAAACTGAACTCAGACAAGCCGGAGGTCCTCATCCTGGGCTCTTCACCCTCCGCCTGGGACGACTCCTGGTGGCCTCCCGGCCTGGTCACCGCACCCAAACCGACAGACCACGCACGAAACCTGGGCTTCATCCTGGACTCCTCCCTCTCCATGACCAGGCAAGTCAACAACGTCTCCTCGGCGTGCTTCAACATCCTACGCATGCTACGGAAGATCTTCTGGTGGATCCCCACCGAGACCAGGAAGACCGTCACCCAGGCCCTCATCACTAGCCGACTGGACTACGGCAACGCCCTCTACGCCGGCACCACCGCCAAGCTCCAGAAGAGACTCCAGCGGATCCAGAATGCCTCAGCCATACTCATCCTCGACATCCCACGAACCAGCCACATCTCCGGACATCTGAGAGACCTGCATTGGCTCCCCGTCAACAAAAGAATCCCCTTCCGCCTCCTCACCCACGCACACAAAGCCCTACACGACCAAGGCCCGAGCTACCTCAACAACCGAATCAACTTCTACGCTCCCAAACGCCACCTCCGATCAGCCAACCACGCCCTCGCCGCCGTCCCCCGCATCCGAAGAGCGACTTCAGGAGGAAGGACCTTCTCCTACCTGGCCGCCAAGACCTGGAACGCCCTCCCGACCGACCTGCGCCTGACCCAAGACCACCTCTCCTTCAGGAAGAAGCTGAAGACCTGGCTGTTCGAGCAGTAGCGGCACCCCCCTCCCCCCAGCGCCTTGAGACCCTACGGGTAAGTAGTGCGCTCTATAAATGCCATTGATTGATTGAGTGATTGATTGAGATGGTTCGGCATGGCTCTAATAGTAGCCGGGAGAGAGTTCCAAAGTTTTGCCGCAAAACAGCTGAACGACCGGCCCTAGCTCTCCAGTCTCGGAGTGCAAGTCGGCAGATCTCAGAGTACACCCAGGCACATAAGGCTCCTACAAGTGTGATAGCCCCAATGGAGCCTGGCGAGTCAAGATCTTATAAGATATGCACAGCGCTTTAATCTGAATGCGCTCTTCGACAGGTTATCAGTGGAGTTTAGGGAGCACATGTGCCACTGAGCAAGATCTAGGCAGTGCAACCAGAATCCGGGCTGCCACATTTGGACCCCAGTTGTAAAAGGGTTGTAACTGACAATTATGAGATTTTGCAAACACAGTGGTGCACTGTATACTAATGCTTGTTTAATTGTGATTTTCAGTTACCCCTGACGAAGGGCCTCTGGGGGTCCCGAAATCCATTGGGGTTCAAATAAACTGCTTTGGATGAACTTCGCTTTCGTACGTATTCTTGAATGAGAGGTTCGGATGGTCTTGAATATGAGAAACTCAGGAAATTGCATTTCCTTGCACGTGGATCTAAAATGTTCAAAAAGGTTGAAATATGGAATAAAAATTAAGGAACTGATGACAAAGAAGAGTTTATTGCAAATGCAGTAGCAGCTGTGCCATGGTCTGGTGCATGAAAGGTGTTCCAAATATGATGTGATATAAGGAACAGGTTATACCATACAACAAAAACACCTGCCCCCCCACCCACCCATCCCCTCATTCTCGACTTAGGGCAAAGCCCAAATCCCATTAGGAGTCTAAAGCAAACATCACTATTACCAAGTGTGAACATACGAAGAGATGTGCAAATGCTCTAGGGGAGAGGCAACGCCCTGACTTATCCCCAGAAACTTAAACATGTAATTAAAATGAGTTCAGCACAGCCAGTGTCCAATACCTTAACTATCTGAGGAAAAAAGGAAGAGTGAAGTAAATATACTCAATACTTATTAACGGTTTACAATAAGTATCAGCTTGCAGAAAACATTTCGGTACTGGAGCCGGAGTCCGGCATCCGGGGCGAATGCTCTGGTGTGGGGGATTTCCTTGGTGGCCCAGTGTTTGCCTGGTTTCTGAAGAAATCTTGTGCATCCACTGGTGTATCGAAAATCCTTGACCTGCCGTGGACGTGCACCTTAAGTCGCGCTGGGTATAGCATTCCGTATTTTAGTCCAGCCTTGCGTAGCGTGGGTTTGATCGGTGCTAATCTTCAACAGGCCTCTTGCACCATTGCGGTGAAGTCCGGGTACAGGGAGATGGAGGAACCCTGCTAGTTCAGCGACCCACATTCTCGAGCCATCCTCAAGGTAGTGTCCCTGTACTTGAAGTTCAGAAGCCGTGCCATGATGGGGCAGGGGGGGGAATAGCCAGGGTTAAGTCGTGGACCAAGGGATCTGTGTGCCCTTTCGACAACAAAAGTAGCAGTGAAATATTCCATCCCAAATAAGTCAATTAAAAGGCTTTCTACAAAACCATGCAGATGACTTGTATTCGTTGACTCAGGCACTTCCTTTGCGAGCGCACCGTACCTTCAGGTACACAAGGACAGGATTATCTGGAGAACAGACCCACAGTTCTTGCCAAAAGTGATCTTCCGAGTTTAACATCAGTCAAACTATTTAGATACCAAGCTTCTCTTGTAGGGGATTTCCATGTATAATCGTAAGCGTTGAATAGTCCCTCCTGCCTCTTGGGACCCCTGAGCACTTTTTCCAATATATCTTACGTGCTGAAGTTTGCCTTCCTTCAGGAAGGCTTGGAATAGTCACTTAGTCATTATTCAAAATATAGAATTAGGCTAAAGTGGTCAAAATTATTTTTCCTGTAACAAAAGGGGACTATCCAGGGAAACATGCAACAAATGCATGAAAACCTTGTAAGGTAACAGAAAAAAATCTTTCACAAACCCTATTGTTACGTGGTGAGAGAAGGATGACATTCAGGGCATTGTGGCCCGAATGGCTTCCATTGTCGGGGAAGAAAAAGGATCCTGTGCCTTAAGAACTGTGACCTTCAGTATCCCATCATGCTCAACCAGAGGCATTTACCTCAGTTCTTTTTTCTGGCTCCTTGTCATGAGAACAGACCCACAGTGCTTGCAAAAGGTAATCTTATGATTTTACATAAGTCAGAGTATTCAGATACCAAGTATCTTTCGGAAACCAAAGACCAAGGAGAAAAAGAACATTACACACTCTAGATTCAAGGAAAGCAGTAATGTATTACATAGAAAGGACAGAGGCTCATAGGAAGACAAAGCAACTCTTCGTGTCATTTGCAAACCATTCCCTAGGAAGAGCAGTAACCAAGAACTCAATTGCAAGATGGATTGCACAAATCCAATTATGCCACAAACCGCAGGTGGGAGTCTACAAAGCAATCCTAGTGCACAATCAACAAGAAAAAGGGAGATGCGTTCACTTTCCTAGCTCATCCTCCCCTGCAAAATATTTGTATGCTAGCAACAGGGTCATCAGTGCACAGGTTCACAAACCAATACTGTGGACATTCATATGACCAAAGGAGCACAAAGGACAAAAGGTCGTACAACATTTCTTTGCAAATAAACGCTCCTCTTCAACCCAACTACTACTGTAGTAAACTGCTACAAAATCCATTTACAGCGTGTGAATTCAGAAAAGATTCAAGCTGCAATACGTATAGTTTCTTGCTTGTCAGAGTAGTTTTGCAGCGTGAATCTTTCTGGATTCACTATGCTGTGCATATTCCGCGGTTTTGTGGTTGGGTCCGGATTCGTAGTCTTTCTTTCTTTCTTTTTTTTTTTTCGTCGCCCAAGTGGGCGTCGGCGTCACCCCTTACTGGGTGTATTTCCGGTGACGTTGGCATGCTTCCTGCGGAAGCTCCCACCCTTGGAGCCATCTTCAGATTCTTTTTTCCGCGGTCGAGTCTGGATCGTTCCCGTTGGGCTCCAGACATTTGTGGAGAAAGTACTAGGAAAAGATTGAAATTGGAGAAGATATCGACGGAAGAAGACTACGAAAGACTTCGCCGAACACTGCCCGGCGAAAGGAAGGAGAATTCATCAAGGACTTCAACGATCGTCGACGTTCGCGCGGCCAGGGAGGCCTAAACACAAGATGATGGACAACACGCCGTTCAAGTTCTGCCCTAACTGCCACCACAAGTTCGCGCAGAAAGACCAGCACCCGGTTTGCAACCTTTGCCTACCGGTAGACCACAGAAGCGAAGACTGCAACGCCTGCTCCGTCTTCGCCCCGAAGACCCTTCGTGTAAGGAAGAGCCAGAGGGTAGCGCACGCCACCCTCAAAGGAAAAGGCCCGACGCCATCGCTGTACGAGCTGGGGATGTCCTCGGAGGAAGAGGACAACGCTGCCGCCGAAGACGACTGCTACACGGTCGTAGAGACCGATTACACGAAGACATCTGATAAGGTAGGAGACTCTTCGTTCCCCAAGAGCACGAGAGACTCCGAGTCTCGAAAAAACAAGGGCAAGGCCCCGAAAGCGCAGACGCAGAGACACCTCACGTCCGCGGCTACCCACAGGCCCAGCGGATCCTCTGAGAAGGAGTCCCTGGCGCCGAGAGCTGCTGAGCAGCAGAAGTCGCCGAAGATCGTCCCCGAAAAGGACCGATCGACATTGAGGGAGAAAGACCCTAAAGCTTCAACGCCGTACAGGGACCCAAAACCCAGTTCGACGTCCAAGGCCTCGACGCCGAAGCTCCCGCAGCCGAGCCAGGCGCCGAAGAGTGGCTGAACAATCCGGCGCGGACATCGCGGCCGAGATGGAAAAGAAAAAACGGCGACTGGAAGCCGAAATGGAAAACATCTTGCAGCGGAAAAAGGATTTCGACGCCAAGATGAGAGCCTTCACGATTCCTCACAAGACCAAGCCACCCATGCAGGAAATGGTCGAGGAGGAAGAGGAACAGGTCGAGGAACATGAGCCTGGCACCGAAATGGTCGACGACCAGGAAGAGGACGAGAATCCCTACGAGGCTTACAGCTATGAGGAGGAATAGGACAGCAGGTTGGACGCCGAGTCGGCCACCTCTGACCCGCAGGAGGAGGATTACCTGGATGTCGACACCGAAAGTCCAGAAGAGGCGGTCGACACATACCCCTCGAGGCCATCGCCGCCAGACGACATCGGAGCTTACAACTCAGTGATAAGGTCGGCGGCAACAGCTTTCAAGCTCAAGCTCAAGCTCGACGAGGAGAAGCAGAAAGCGGACTTTCTCCTCGAGACATTACTCCCCACGCAAACAAGGAGCCAGTATCTACCTATGCTCGACAGAGTCTTGGCGCAGGGGATGGAAGCATTCAGGGAGCCCGCAACATGCAAGGCAGTCACTCCCAGAACCGAAAAAAAGTACAAACATTCATCGAAGGACCCAGCCTACATTCGAGGCGTGGTCTCAGCTGACTCCATCATCACAGCCACAGCAAGGAAGAGGGCTAACGTGGTCACCACTTCTGGACCTCCTCCTGATAAGGAGAGCAAATGGATGGACTTAGTGGGCAGAAGGATCGAACGGAATGCCGCGACCCAATGGCGCATGGCTAATTCCAATGCCCTCATAAACAGGCACATGTACCAGATCATGGAGGAGCTAGGAAAACTGGTGAAAGACCTACCCCAGGAGGCCAGGCAGAAGGCAGAGAAACTGGTGGAAGACCGGAAGAATGCGGCAAATTGTTGCCTCAAGACGGCCCTGGATGGTGCAGACACCTCCAGCAGGCTCATGATGATGGGTGTCACGGAAAGAAGACACGCATGGCTCAGAATCTCTGGCTTTAAGCCTGAAGTGCAACACAGCATCTTGAACACTCCGTTCAACGGCGAGACGCTGTTCGGGACAACAGTTGACGACAAACTCGGTCAACTAAAGAAAGACAATGAAACTGCACGATCTATGGGAGCTTTGCAGTTCAGAGGCAACAAAAGGGGCACCCAGTCACGGAGGCCCGGCGGAAGAGGTGGAAACCAGCCAGGTACTTCACACCAGGCTTTCCAACAGACGCACCAGGCTGACTCGCAGGCGCAACAGACTCAGCAGAAGCAGTCCTGGCAGTACCAATCAAGAGGCCAGTCCTTTTGAGGGAGAGGAAATGGACGAGGACAGCATAAAAGAGGGGGCCTGCAGCCCGCCTCTAAATGACTTCAAAAAGATCCGTGTGCCCGCCCACAGAAAAGATCCCAGGGGGCAGCACGTACAAAGAGGTCAGGACACAATGGACAACTACCACCACGTAACACCAGTGGGTGGAAGATTAAGACTCTATCTCCAGGAATGGAGAGAGATCACATCAGACAAATGGATTCTTAACATCATCCAATACGGGTACTGGTTAGAATTGGAAGGGAGACCAACAAGCAGGAGACCAAAGCGAAAGCCACTAACAAACTAACAGCTACAGCGGCTTCAGGAAGAAGCGAGAGAGCTCCTTCAAAAGGAGGCCATAGAACGGGTTCCCTGCAAAGAAAGAAACAAGGGAATATACTCAACGTATTTCCTCGTGCCAAAGGTCGACGAGACAATGAGACCCATTCTGGACCTCAGGTTCCTGAACACATTCACAAGAACACAAAAATTCTAAATGACCTCCCTGCAGGAGGTGCTACCGCAATTGCAGATTGGGGACTTCATGGTCACGATAGACCTCAACGACGACTACCTGCACATACCAATGAACGTAACGCACAAACATATGCTCAGGTTCACGGTCGGAGACAGCCACTACCAATTCACAACACTAGCCTTAAGTCTAAAATCAGGCGGGGGTCTTCACAAAGTGCTTCGCGGCAGTCGCAGCGCACCTACGAAGGAAGGGAATACACGTATATCCTTACCTGGACGACTGGCTAGTGAAAGCAAACTCGTACCAGAAATGCAAGAGAGACCCACATACAGTGACGAGAATGCTGATAAACCTGGGGTTCTCCATCCATTGGAAAAAATCATCAATGGAGCCGGAACAAGTAAAGAGCTTCTTGGGGGCACAGATCAACACCTTGCAGGGCAGAGTGTTCCCCAGCAACAAGAGAGCAGGGGCCCTGGTGAGGGAAGCTCGCCTCTACCGGAAAGGACAAGCTCTGACAGTGAGGACTGCGAGCAAGATCTTGGGGATGATGGCATCATGCATCTACCTGGTACCAAACGTACAACTTCACATGAGACCCATCCAAGAATGGCTCCAGGAACAATGGTCACAAGCTTCAGGGAGTTGGGAGGATCTAGTGGTTGTGACGCACGCAGTGCAGATGGAAATGACATGGTGGACCATGGAGAACATAGCAAAGGGAAAACCTCTTACACCCCCAACACCAACAGTGAACATCACCACAGACGCATCCCTGATGGGATGGGGCGCTCACATGGAAGAGCTCAAAGTCAGGGGCCTGTGGACACCAGCAGATGCGTCAAAGCACATCCATTATCTAGAATTGAAAACAATCTTCCTTGCATTGAAAGCCTTCCAGACAAGACTGTACAAGCAGAGGGTGTTGCTGCAGACAGACCACACCACAGCGATGTTCTACATCAACAAGCAGGGTGGAACAGTCAACAATGCTTTTGACACTGGCGCAGGAGATATGGAGATGGGCCATCCCCCTCAGTATAGACCTACTGGCCATACACCTACCAGGGAAGGAGAACATTCAGGCAGACTGGCTGAGCAGACAGACATCGACATCCCACGAGTGGGAGCTCAATGCCCAGGAGACGAAGTGGTTGTTCAACAAGTGGGGAACGCCATCAGTGGACCTGTTTGCAACACGCCAGAATGCCAAATGCCAAAGCTTCGCATCCAGACAACCCGAAGAAGGGTCCCTTGGGAATGCCCTATGGATAGATTGGTGCGGGACATTTGCTTACGCTTTTCCCCCGATACCACTGCTACACAGAGTACTGAGCAAGTGCAGAGCGAGCAACATGACCCGGATACTGGTCGCACCACAGTGGGCCAGACAGACATGGTACTAGCAGATCATGGAGATGGCACAGAGTGCACCCCACAGATTCGGCAGAAGAAAAGACCTGCTCTCCATGCACGACGGAGAGGTACTACACCCAGAGCCAGAGAGCCTGAGCCTAGTGGCGTGGCTCCTGAGGACATAGAATTCGCACACTTGAGACTGCCTGAGAGCACCCTCAGGGTCCTTCGGGAGGCACGAAGGCCCAGCACACGGAAGTGCTACAGGGCAAAGTGGAAGAGATTCACAATATGGTGCAGGAAGGAAAGACTTCACAATAAAATGAAGGACTCCACAGTGCTAAAATACCTCACGCACTTACTGGAGAAAAAACTCAGCTCGTCCTCAAGAGTCCACTTGGCAGCGATAGTCGCCTATACAAGGGGTGAGATGGGCAGGAGCTTCTTCACGTCACAGGTTGTGAAGAGATTCCTGGAAGGAGCGAAGAGGAACGCACCACCCAAGCGGGTGCCACCACCGGCTTGGAACTTGAACATAGTCCTGACGGAACTCATGAAGGAGCCCTTTGAACCGCTCCACAAGGCCTCACCAGAAATGCTGACCATGAAGACAGCTTTCTTGGTTGCAATAACGTCCCTACGACAAACGAGCGAGCTTCAAGCGCTAACTCTGCAGGAACCATACATACAAATACACAATGACAGGGTTGTGATGAGGACTGACCCACACTTCTTGCCAAAGGTGGTGTCCAGATTCCATATGAACCAGTCCATACAGATACTGAGTTTTTTCCAAACACCAACAAATAGCGCAGAGCGAGCCCTTCACACCCTAGACGCCAGAAGGGCGGTCATGCACTATATCGAGAGAACAAAAGGACACAGGAAGACAAAGCAGTTCTTCGTGTCATTCGCCAACAGTTTCATGGGTAAGGCTGTAACAAAGAACACTATTGCACGATGGATCGCGCAAACCAACTCTGCCACAAGCGGGCAGGGCAAGAACTAGCAGAGGGACCACGTGCCCACTCCACTAGGAAAAAGGGTGCGACGATAGCCTTCCTGGCTAATACACCCATACAAGACATAAGCCTGGCGGCAACATGGGCTTCAGTGCACACATTCACGAAGCACTACTGCGTTGATGTTCAAATGAACAAAGAATCACAAGTTGGACAAAAGGTGCTCCAGCACATATTCAAGAACCAAAGCTCATCTTCCACCCAGCCGCCACAGAAATGAGAAACCGCTACAAAATCTATGCACAGCATAGTGAATCCAGAAAGATTCACGCTGCAAAACGAATAGTTTCTTACCTGTCGGTGTAGTTTTGCAGCTTGATGATCTTTCTGGATTCACTAGCGAACCCACCCACCTCCGCCAGAAAGATGAGGCTGGAGAGAGAAAGAGGTGGTAAAAAAAAAACCCCAAAAAAACAGAAATGACTTTATATACAAAGCGGTTAAAAGAAGTTTCACCTACATAGAACATTGCCATTACTTCGGAGACGAAAGAAACACGGAAAAAAAGAATCCCAAGATGGCGCCCAAGGGTGGGAGCTTCCGCAGGAAGCATGCCGACGTCACCGGAAATACACCCAGGAAGGGGTGACGCCGACGCCCACCTGGGCGACGAAAAAAAAAAACAAAGAAAAGACTACGAATCCGGACCCAACCACAAGACCCCGGAATATGCACAGCATAGTGAATCCAGAAAGATCATCAAGCTGCAAAACTACACCGACAGGACAGGTAAGAAACTATTCGTTTTGTAGCTTGAAAAGTTTCTGGATTCACAAGCGAACCTACCCTCCTCCCCCCAAAACGGAAAGGGGAAGGGAAAAAAAAAAAAAACTGAAGATTGGGAACAAGGGTGGGAGCTTCCGGAGGAAGCACGACCCAGTCATGACTCACCCTTTCATGCTAATCAAATAATTCAACTGCTATCCTTTTTTAGAATAGCCGAGGGATACAGTACAGCGCTTTGCTTCTTTGAATGTGGAAAGGATGGTTAGGTCCTTGATCAGGGTTCTCCAAATTCATCCTGGTGGGCCAGATCCATGCCAGATTTTTAGCATATCCTCATTTAGATAAATGTAGTTATTTAAAAATCTGGTATGGATCTGGCCCTACAGGACAGAGATTGGAGAACCCTGGTCTAGATACAGGAGACAAAATCTCAGAAAAAAAAAATTGAGGCATATGAGCTGTATATTGTATACTGTAGCATTAGATCGCCATCTGGTCTTGGGCTTGGATGCTTGCACTTTGTTATTGTAGACATTTTGCGAGATGGGGGACTCCTCCTTTGGTTAGTAGTGCGCATGGCTATCAACTCCCTCTCCAGATTGGTTTTTTTCCGCCATCGGGTTCGGATGAGACTTGCTGCGCTCCGGCTCATCACTGTTTTTTTAAAATTTTCGACTCGTAATAGATCATCTTCGACGGTATTGTTTCGACTCCCGTTGTTGACTTGTGCCGTTGGGCCTATTGACGCCATTGGGGCCTTCGGCTAATGGAAAACTCCATTTAAAAAATGCCCCCAGTGTGGAGCTCAATTTCCAGTGAACACCAGTCTGCAATCTTTGCCTATCGCCAGAACACGATGAGGATTGCCAAGCCTGTACTTTTCGATTGAAAAAGACCATCCGTGATCGCCGTGCTGGATGACACGTCATGGCTCAACAAGCTGCACTGGTGCCAGACGACCTCTTCGAAGAAGGCCCGATGTTCCAGAGGCAGAGGATTCTGAGGAGCTTGATCGTCTCCAAAGAGGATGACCCCGATGACATCACGTCAGGGCAACGAGTGAGTATATAAGCCCCTTACTTCTGCCTCACCAGAAAAGCAGAAGGCTCTTGTCAATACTTCGCCTGCAGGCCCTAGTCGAGACAAGAAGAAAACGTCAGAAGCCCCGCCTCCAGGCCTGGCTCCGAAGAAAAAAGAAAAGCCTTCTGGCAGCTCTGGACCAAGCATGCCGCACATCACTATCCCTAAACCACCCTCAGTGCTGAAATCTGGGATAAACCCCATTCCAGTCACCCCAAAAAAGGCCTTGGTACCGGTACCGACCCCTTCGGCACCAAAAGACCATAAGGTTTCAGAACTGGACAGGAACCGGAAATC
Source organism: Lissotriton vulgaris (assembly GCF_964263255.1). Taxonomy (NCBI): domain Eukaryota; kingdom Metazoa; phylum Chordata; class Amphibia; order Caudata; family Salamandridae; genus Lissotriton; species Lissotriton vulgaris. The sequence continues at coordinate 13,980 of NW_028245825.1, read as the reverse complement.
TTCGGCTCCGAACAAAACTTCAGACTCTACTCCGAAGAAAAGGTTCGAGGCATGTAGGCTGCTGAATTCATATCTGAGCATAGATCGCCGCCTAGTGTTGGGTCCGGATGATTGCACATTGTTGTCCTGGAACAGTCTTCGAAGTATCACGAGATAGTGGCTCCTCTCCTGGACTACAGTGCGCATGGGCATCCTCTCCATCCTCAGATTGTTTTTTTCCGCCATTGGGTTCGGATGTACTTTCTTGACTCGAGTTTGGAATCAGTATAAAACAATTTGCGCAAGGCCAAAAGGCCTTCGGGGCGTCGGTATTGTCTTGTTCGGTGCCTATACTCCATCCAGTTCTTCGAACAGGACGTCGAAGGCCATTTGCCTTTTCGACACCAATGGCCCCAACAACGAAGACGATGGAACGGAGCCCGTTCAAGAGATGCCCCGTCTGCAACTCAAAATACCCTCACATTAATGTGCACCCAGTGTGCAATAAATGTTTATCCCCGGACCACGACGAGGCCAGCTGTATGGCCTGTTCCAAGTTTCGGTTGACCCGAAGAACATCTTCGAGGCCGATGAAGGCGTCGATGAAGAGGATCCTGACCAGCAGTCGGACCCTGCGTCGGAGCAAGACTCTACCTTCGATGTGGATGAAGAAGACTACGTCCATGAAGAAGACTACGTCCATGAAGAAGACTACGTCCATGAAGAAGACTTCGTCCATGAAGAAGACTTCGTCGAGGTAGGAGACTACGCAGAGGCCATCGGAGCAGTCGATGACGACTCGAGTGATGAGCAAGGCCCACCCGCAGTCGCGGGGCCCAATATTGACACTGTGCTCCCTAAGGCTCAGGTCGCGGCATCGCCGGAAGGCATTAGCAGAGATCTTACTCCACATTCTATAGCCCCGCATCAAGGCCCGGCTAAGAATACTTCAAAGGAGCCATCGGTCGATCCCTCAAAATCGAAACCAACAGAGGCGAAAACGGAACCGAAACTGTTGTCGACAGTCCTCGGATCGACGCCCACAGCTCCAATCAAGTCAGTGTCGTCGACCCTTCGTGGTCACAAGGGGGCGTCGGCCCGAAGAGCGGGGCGCCGAAGCCAGTCTTGACGGTCAAGCACGTCACTCTGACGCCGTCGACGTCCAAACATGGCGACACTGCCAAAGGACTCCAGACTAAAAAGACTGTCGAACCGACGTTTGCATCCTCCAAGCCGATAGTAAGCAAGGCCTTCAAGTCTAAGACAAAACCCGACCCGAAAGAGCATATCTCGTCGAAGCCCAAGGCCGTGCCTGCTGCGCACACGGCGCTCGAGTCGCCGCAAGCATGCTGGTGATCCACCAAAGCAGATCGGATCGAAGGCGCTGTCTCTCGCAGAAGGTCGGTTCGTCTCCGGTGCTTCCTCCAATTAAATACGGACTGCCCCCGACCGCTGGACCCAAAGCGTTCGAACCTCAAAAGGGCGCCGATGCGCCCAAGAAGGTGTCGGGACCTTCCAAGTCTCAGTCCATTCCAGAGGAGGTAATGTTCCAAGCACCCTCATATGACAATCAGTCGAAGCTCTTCATCGACTCGGATTTTGGCAGGCTCACTATTCACAAACTAAAAATCGCTCCAGAACATCCTTTGGAGTCATACAAGATCCCTCTCAAAAGGAAAAGGGATTCAGCCACCTCACCTGTTCTCTTCGAACCTGTGGAGTCATATACCCAACAATATGCCTATTCTCCCACAAGCAGCGATGAGGATGTGGGTGAGTTACGGCAGATTGAATTTAATTATCATGCTGATGCAGATCAAGATGAACCTCAACCCTGGAATGACCCGGTTGACCCTGATGAGCCACACACTGCGCCTGATGCTCAGTCCTATAATGTCAAGACCTCGCCTACTGAAGACACGGCCGCGTTTAACGCTTTACTAGAAAGTGCAGCCATTAAACAGGACTTGGAAATGCACGCAGATCCAGTGGAGGAGGACTTTCTGTTTGATACTTTCTCCACCTCAGAAATATCAGTAAAGACATTGCCTATGCTGAAAGGTGTCCTGAAACATGCTACTGACATTTTCAAGGAGACCACCAGGGCAAGGGTTGTAAACCCAAGGATTGAAAGAAAATATCGGCCTGCGCCTTTGGACCCTACGTACATCTGGGGCCAGCTCCCATGGGACTCCTTAGTTGTGGCTAATGCTCGCAATAGCGCAAACTCTCAGACTAGTGGTGATGCTCCTCCTCCGGACAAAGAATCCAAGATCTTGGAAGCTTCTGGCAAGCGTGTAGCTGCTCAAGCGGCTAATATTTGGAGGATCGCAAATACACAGGCTCTATTAGCCAGATATGATAGGGCTCACTACGACACGTTAGAACAGCTAATGCAACACCTGCCTGATGCTTATAAGGAGGGAGCAGAAATGCTAATACAGGAAGGAAAGTTGATTTCAAATGCATCCATCAAGTGTGCACTCGATGCAGCAGACACTGCAGCTAGGGCCATCAACACTAGTGTTATGCTGAGATGTCATGCATGGCTCCGCATCTCTGGTTTTAAACCAGAGATCCAGACAGCTTTGCTTAATCAGCCAGTAAACCCTGACTTTCTTTTTGGTCCTGATGTAGACACGACCCTTAAAAAGATTAAGAAAGACACTGACAGCAAAATCCATGGGGGCCCTGCAGTCACAGCAGTTCAGGGGCAGTTCCTTTCGTCGCTCCGGTAACAGGGGAGCCTCTAGAGGTCAAGCATTGCAGCAAGCCCAATACAACAAGGGGAGCACGCAGACCACCTATAACAAAAATAACAGGGGTGGTCTGCGTGGAAACTGCACCAAAGGCAGAGGACGTGTAAATAACAATGCCAGATTCTCCGCCCCCAGCAAACAGTGACGCCTTGTCACTGCCCCCAGACCATTTAACACCGGTCGGAGGAAGACTCCAGCAGTTCCTGCCGGTTTGGGAAGGCATCACCTCAGACAGGTGGGTGAGACAACTTATCCAATACGGCTATTGTCTGGAACGAACCTCCACTCCCCCAACATACCCCCAAGGCACCGTCCTATGTCCGCAGAGCACATGCACTTATTGCATCAAGAAGTACTCTCCATGCTGCAAAAAGGGGCAATAGAACTCGTGCCTTCAGAACAGCAAGGTACAGGGGTGTACTCCCTGTACTTCTTAATCCCAAAAAAGGACGGTTCCCTGCGGCTCATTCTAGACCTCAGACCCCTGAACCAGTACATCTTGTCAGAACATTTTCATATGTTGACTTTACAGCAAGTCCTACCATTGCTCAGTCAGGGAGACTTTCTGGCAACCCAAGATCTGAAAGATGCATATTTCCACATTCCCATCCACCCAGGTCTCAGGAAGTATCTCGGGTTCACAGTCAACAACCAGCATTACCAGTTCAAGGTCCTGCCTTTAGGGGTCACCACTGCCCCCAGGGTGTTCACCAAGTGCTTAGCGACTGTGGCTGCGCACCTTCGGAGACAACACATCCATGTCTATCCCTACCTGGACGACTGGTTGTCCAAGCAAAGTCAGCCCAGCAGTGTGCCAGCCACATGTCACGCACAATTCACCTCCTACAGTCTAGGATTCTCATTGAATTACCCAAAGTCGCACTTTCAGCCCGCTTATGTACAACAGTACCTAGGTGCAACAATAAACACTCTAACAGCAAAAGCGCAGCGAACTCTGCCAGAGTCAACAGCATGTAGTTGCTAATTCAGAAATTCAGGCCCCAGCACTCGCTCTCAGCGCAGGTATTCATGCAGATGATCGGTATGATGGCCTCCTGCATCTTCATAGTCCCGCACGCGAGGCTACACATGCGTCCGCTTCAAGAGTGCTTGGCACGACAGTGGAACCAGGCTCATCGGCATCTGAAAGACCTAGTGTTGGTGACCGGTCGTGCATACAACTCTGCATTGGTGGAACACACAAAACCTTTGCAAGGGACGACCGTTCCAAGAGCCTGTCCCACAAATAATGCTGACAACGGACGCATCTCTCCAGGGCTGGGGAGCGCATGTCCTCCATTATACCGTGCAGGGACGATGGACGACGCAGCAGCAAAAGATGCATATCAATCTGTTGGAGCTGATGGCAATCTTCATGGCAATGAAGGCATTCAAATTGCACCTGTGCAACAAAGTCGTGCTGATTCGGACGTACAACATGACTGCAATGTATTACATCCAGAAGCAGGGAGGCACACACTCTCCGCAACTATCTCATCTAGCCCAGAGCATGTGGAAGTGGGCTATCCAGAGGAACATCTTCCTCATGGCAGAACATCTCCCAGGCAAAGACAACCAGATGGCGGACCTGCTCAGCAGGCACAGCCATCAGATGCACGAGTGGGAGATACACCCCTCAGTGCTCCAACCATATTTCCAGCAGTGGGGGCATCCAGAGATAGACCTGTTCGCCACAAAGGAAAACGCAAAATGCCAAACCTTCGCCGCCAGGTTCCCACACCCGCAGTCTCAGGGCAATGCTATATGGATGAACTGGTCAGGCAGATTTGCCTACGCTTTTCCTCCAGCACCGCTCATACCGCTAGTGGCACGCAAACTGCGGCAGCACTCCATGACGCTCATCCTGGTTGCTCCAACGTGGGCAAGGCAGGCCTGGTACACCACGTTCCTGGAACTTTCAGTGGTGCCTCATTAACGGCTGTGCCTCACGCCCAGTCTCCTCACTCAGAGCCATGGAGACATTCAGCACCCAGATCCGCAACAGTTGAGCCTTGCAATATGGCTCCTGAGGTCATAGTTTGGCTACCTCAACTTCCCCCCTGACTGTATGAACATCAAGGAGGCAAGGCGACCTACAACTAGGGCATGCTATGCCAAATGAAAGCGATTTGTCATCTACTGTTCCAATAATGACATTAATCCGCTAGATGCGTCCACGCAGAACATCATATGTTATTTGTTGCATCTATACAGATGCAATCTGGCTTATAGTTCCATCCGGATACATTTGGCCGCCATGGCAGCATATCTTCAAAACAGGCAGCATCTTTCCCTTTTCAGAGTGCCTTCCATTAAGGCTTTTTTGGAAAGACTCAAGAGTGATCCCTCCCAGACACCCTCCTTCACCTGTCTGGAATCTAAACCTAGTTCTCACCAGACTCATGGGGCCACCCTTTGAACCTCTTCATTCTTGTGAGATACAGTTTCTTACATGGAAAGTGGCTTTTCTGATAGCCATCACATCGCTAAGAAGAGTTAGTGAGCTTCAAGCCCTAACAATTCAAGAGCCTTTCCTACAAATTTATGCTAATAGGGTAGTGCTACGTACCAACCCTAAATTTATGCCTAAGGTGGTGTCGCAGTTCCACATTAATCAAACCATAGAACTGCCAGTTTTCTTTCCAAATCCTGATTCTGTGGCAGACCGGACACTGCACACCTTAGATGGTAAAAGAGCTCTCCTGTATTACATCGACAGGACAAAAGACTTTAGAAAGACTAAACAACTGGTTGTTGCCTTCTCTCCACAACACAAAGGCAACCCCATTCCAAATCAGGTATAGCCAGATGGATTGGTAAGTGCATACAAATCTGTTATCAAAAAGCTAAACGCACATTAACAGTTCCCCCAAGAGCGCATTCCACACGCAAGCTAGGGGCATCCATGGCTTTCCTAGGTAACATTCCCCTAGAGGATATATGTAGAGCAGCCACATGGACCACCATACATACATTTACCAAACACTACTGCATAGATGTACACTCCAAACAGCAAGCTGCTGTAGGACAGGCTGTTCTCAAAACCCTTTTTCAGACTGCTGCAGCGGGCACGGGCAAGCACCGCTAAGGAGGTAACTGCTATTTATTCTATGCACAGATATATATGAATTCAGCAGCCCACATGCCTCGAACGGAATATGCTACTTACCAGTATGCATCTGTTCTTGGCATGTAGGGCTGCTGACATTCATATTGCCCGCCCTCCTCCCCGGTGCCTGTAGCAGCTGTAGCGCTCAGAATCATTCTCAGGCATGGTCATCACTTACTGTATTACACTCCATCTCTGCCACAATGGCGGAAAAACAATGGAGAGGATGCCCATGCGCACTGTAGTCCAGGGGAGGAGCCACCTATCTCGTGATACTTCGAAGACTCTTCCAGGACAACAATGTGCAATCATCCGGACCCGACACTAGGCGGTGATCTATGCACAGATATGAATGTCAGCAGCCCTACATGCCAAGAACAGATGCATACTGGTAAGTAGCATATTCCTTCCGACTCAACGCCACCTTCGAATCCCACGAAGCATAAAACCCCTAAGGTTACAGAAACAAAATAAAAGCCAAGCTCTGAACCGAAAAAATCGGCACAGAGAACAGACGACCAGAATGAACTGTTTCGACCAGATCCTGTCGATCCAAGGCAAACCACATTACAAGTGAACCCTAAAACAGGCCATATCATAATTGCAGCAAAAAGAGAAAATGATGCCTCACACCTGAGGTGCCAGCTAAGAGACTTTGCAACATCACCCATAAGACCCTCTTCTATTCTTCCTGCTAAACTTTTATCTCCTATAAACTCTCCAATACAATCTCCTAGATTATCTCCATGCTCACCCTTATAACCACAGGATGAGGATGACTTAGGGGGTGGGGATGGACATGGTAATTATCCATTAGATGACCCTAATGAGGATAATACTATTCCTCCACAAGATACATGGGATAATTATGTCGATCCTGCAGACCTGCCAGACATCCCGGATCCAGATGCATACCGATCTAAGCCATCACCCCCAGATATAGGTTTTAGCCAACTTATTAATAGGGCTGCTTAATACCATGGCGTGTCACTACATTCAGACCCCATGGAGGAAGATTTTTTTATTGGACACTTTTGCTCAGTCTTATAAAATCACACACACTTTGCCCATGCTTAAAGGGGTAATTAAACATGCACCCTACATATTTAAAGAACCTGTTGGGGCTAGGATTCTCAATCCAAGTATTGAGAAAAAAATAAAGACCTGCCCCTAAATATCCCATGTACATCAAGGCACAACTCCCATTAGACGTCTTGGTAGTCTCAATGCAAGAAAACAGGCTAATTCCCAAACTTCTGGTGATGCACCACCCCCAGATAAAGAATCTAAACTGCTGGATGCATCAGGCAAACATGTTGCTTCTCAAGCAGCTAATCATTGGAGAATAGCCAATGCACAAGCTCTAATCGCTAGATATGACTGGGCTCACTACGATGAACTAGAAAACCTTATACAACTCTTACCTGACCAATGCAAAGCCAAGGCCAATGATCCAGTCCAGGAGGGCAAGGTACTTACCTATGCCTCCATCAAATGTGCCCCTGATGCAGCAGACGCTGCAGCTAGATCTGTTAACACCAGTGTCCTACTCCGTAGACTGTTGATCAAGAACACCTCTTAAGGCCAGCTGTAGACACAGCTCTAAAAAGACACAAACTGCTAAATCTATGTGAGCATTACCGTTTCAGACTACACGGGGGTCCTTTTGTCGCACTTATAGTGGAGGATCCAAAACATTACCACTGCGGGTACAACTTCCTCCTATAAAACTCCTACACAAACATCCCCCAGTTGGGGATATTTTAGGGGTGGGTACAGAGGAAATAACAAGAGGAGAGCTTGAGGTAACTACAACCGAACCTCACCCACTGCCAAACAATGACTTCCCTCCGCTTCCTCCAGACCATTCCACTCCAGTCGGAGGAAGACTATCACAGTTCCTACCGGTCTTGAACAACATCACCACAGACAGATGGGTAAGACAAATTATCCAGTATGGTTATGGCCTGGAACTCTCCTCTACCCCTCCTCACATACCAGCCAGACAACAACCAATGTCCACAGAACATCAGGAGGTTCAATCTCTCTTGCAAAAACATGCAATTGAACCAGTGCCTCCACATCAAGGTACAGGAGTTTATTCCCTTTACTTTCTCATTCCAAAGAAGGACGGTACTCAATACTAGACCTCAGACCCTTAAACTTGTACATACAATGCAACCACTACCACATGGGCACTTTGCAACAAGTTCTTCCACTGCTCCAACAAGGCGATTTCCTTGCCACCTTAGATCTCAAGGACGCCTACTTTCACATTCATATTCACCCTGCTCACAGGAAATACCTACAGTTTGTAGTGGACGGTCAACACTACCAGTTCAAAGTCCTTTCATTCGGAGTGACAACAGCGCCCAAAGTCATTACAAAATGACAAGCAGTGGTAGTAGCCCACTTAAGAAGACAACACATTCATGTGTTTCCTTACCTGGACAACTGGCTCATAAAAGCTAAGTCACACATAGATGGTCTACAACAATCACACAAGGCAATCCAGCTTCTGCATGACTTAGGGTTTACAATAAACATTGCCAAGTCACATCTTCAACCGTCCCACCCCTTACAGTATCTAGGTGGAACAATAGATACTTCCAAGGCACTAGCATTTCCCAATCCTGCTAGGATAGCCACAATGCTAGCTCTCATAACAATTTCAACACAAATCACTACCAGCTCAAGATTTTATGTAGCTCATAGGGATTATGGCCTCTTACGTATTGGACAATTAAGATGCAAGACTCCAAATGCGTCCATTACAGGAATGTTTGGCACATCAGTGGAACCAGACCCAGCGTCCGCTTACAGATCTGGCGTTGGTGGACAGCCGCACGCATTGCTCTCTGCAGTGGAGGAGAACACTAAATCTGTCCAGAGGGCGGCTGTTCCCGGACCCCGTTTCACAGATAGTGCTAACAGCAGACCCATTGCTCACCGGCTGGGAGCTCATCGCTTAACTCATACCATTCAGGGTATATGTACCCCTCAACAAACTCCTTCACATCAATCATCTGGAGTTACTGGCCATATTTCTCGCTAAAGTTTTTTCAGGTACACCTCGTAGGCAAAGCTGTCCTAGTCTAGATGGATAACATGACAGCAATGTACTACATGCAAAAACCGGGGGGACACACTCCATACAGCTTTCACAACTAGCACAAAGCATATGGAGATGGGCTATTCCTCAAAAGATATACCTCTTAGCGGAGCATCTACCTGGGACACACAATCAGATAGCTGATCTGCTCAGTCACTAGCTACAACAAATTCACGAGTGGGAACGTCATCCCAAAGTTCTTAATCCTTTATTTCAAATGTGGGGCCATCCAGACATAATCTGTTTGCCACACACTTAAAAACAAAATGCCCAAGCTTCGCCTCCGGTTATCCACACCCAGTGTCCAAGGGCAATGCGATATGGATGAACTGGTCAGGCAGACTTGCTTACACTTTCCCACCTCTCCCACTCTCATTCCGCTACTAGTCCGCAAGCTGAAAGAGTCTCTCACTATGATCCTAGTTGCTCCAACTTGGGCCCGGCAACCATATTTCACAACACTACTGGAACTCTTAGTAGTTCCACACCAAAAGTTACACCTTTTCCCAAAGCTTCTCACACCGAACCATGGAGACATAAAGCATCCAGATCCAGCTCAACTGAACCTAGCGATCTGGCTCCTGAAGTCTTAGTTTGGATACCTCAACCTCCCACCAGACTGCATGAATGTTATCAAGTAGATGTCGGACTACTAGAGCTTGTTATGCAGCTAAATGGAAAAGATTAGTGATTTACTGCGATAACAACCTAATCAATCCGTTAGATGCTCCCATTCAAAACATTGTTATCTCTTGCATCTACAAAGATGTAATCTAGCATACACATCCATAAGATTAAATCTTGCGGCCATAGCAGCTTACCTCCAAAACGGACATCAGTTGTCATTGTTTAGGGTTCCAGCCATTAAAGCATTTATGGAAGATCTCAAAAGGATACTTCCTCTTAGAATTCCACCCTCTCCAATCTGGAATCTAAACATTGTCCTTACCAGGCCCATGGGTCCCCCATTTGAACCTTTACACAAATATGATTTGCAATTTCTCACATGGAAAGTAGCCTTTCTTGTGGCCATCACATCTCTCAGGAGAGTTAGTGAACTCCAGGCATTAACCATGCAAGAACCATTTTTGCTAATACATCACAACAAAGTGGTTTTTAGGACAAACCCTGAATTCCTTCCTAAAGTAGTCTCTCCATTTCACCTTAACCAGTCGGTTGAGCTCCCAGTCTTCTTCCCTCAACCAGACTCAGTAGTAAAATGGGCTCTTCATACGCTTGACGTTAAAAGCCATTCTTTACTACATTGACAGAACAAAAAGTTTCAGAAAAACGAAACCACTTTTTGTAGCTTTCTCACCACCACATAAAGGTAATCCTATATCAAAATCTGGAATTACCAGGCGGATTGTTAAAACCATTCAAGTATGCTATGAAAAAGCAAAGCGTACATTATCAATTCCCCCTAGGGTGCATTCCACACCCAAAATAGGGGCATCTGTGGCATTCTTAGGGAATAGCCCAATGGATAAAATTTGTAAAGAAGCAACAGGGTCTACTCCACACACATTCACTAAACATTACTTTGTAGATATACAAGCTAAACGACAAGCTAGTGTAGGTAGGCCAAGCTGTACTAAAAACACTGTTTCAAGCCACTGCAACCGATACAGGTAGCCACCGCTATGGCACAACTGCTGTATAGTCTATGCTACAGTATACAATCTACAGTTCATATGAAAATGCTACTTACCAGTATGCATCTGTTATTGGCATGTAGAGCTGTAGATTCGTATACGCCTACCCACCCCCCGGATACCTGTGTCTGTTGCAGTAATATCTTACTTGGATACATTACATATGGACGACAACTTTCTAGTTCTAACTAACTCCATCACCCTTTATGGTGAAAACAATCTGGTGATGGAGTTGATGCCCATGCGCACTACTAACCAAAGGAGGAGACAGACACCTATCTTGTGACTACAAAATGTCTACAATAAGAAAGTGCAAAAATCTGAGCCCAACAAGAGATGGCGATCTAATGCTACAGTATATGAATCTACAGCTCTACATGCCAAGAACAGATGCATACTAGTAAGTAGCATTTTCCTTATTCTTTGTTGCTCATTGTCACAAGCATTATGTAACTCAAAGACAAAATATTGGCAGATGGATAGCTCAACCCTCCAAATTAGATAGAATTTAACCAACACCTCTGGAGTATAAACGGAAGGCACGTTCTACTAGAAAGGCAGCAACTTTGTCCCGATTGTGGGTGGCCCACCGGTTCCAGCGATGTCCCCCAGCTCTCCAGAGACCACCATGGGTTTACCCCTCCAGGACTCCTCGACATCACCTGCAACCTCTGCACATAGAGGTCCTGTACCTTATACTCACACACTGCCTTTGCAGCCTGCTTGACTTGGTGCAGAACAAAGTGAAGTCGACATGGCACACATCCCTGTGTACCATGCCTACAACCCACTACCCTGGCCTGGATCAGTCACCCCTCTAGCTGGGTGCCCTATACGAGTGGTGAGGGTACAGGTGCATGAGTCTGTACCCTTACAGTGTCTATGTCCATTATTAGACATTGTAAGTGCAGTGCTGCCATTAAGATATATGGTATGGGAGGTAGTCATTATGAACACATCACCGTAACGGCCTTACTGAAAACTGGGAAGTTTGGTATCAATCGTCTCAGCACAATAAACTCACACTAATGCTCGTGTGGGATTTAATGAAAAATGCACCCAGAGGACCTACCACTAGTGTCCAGGCTGAGTGTCTGCTTTCAGCTGCCACCACCAGACACATATCTGAACCCCTGGGTCAAGAGCCTGCTGCTCTCGGGGGCCTGAAACAATGCACATCCTGTGACAAGGTGCTAAGCCTCCTCCCCAGGATGGGCAGGGTCCACGAAGTGGAATCTTTAAAGGCTTGCCCCTTATGTGAGTTTCCCCAGGCCACTTGTTGCTTCCAGCACCTGGTCTACACTGGTTCTGACCCCCACTTTGGGCAGGAGAACCGTTGGAAAAACCAAGTGTGAAAGGGATATGTTCCCACCTCTGCCAACTTCACCCCTCAGGTGGGGGAGCCGAGGTGAATCAGAACTCCGTCCCTGCCATCTTGCAGATGGGGGGGGGGGGGGGGGGGGGGGGGTGACCCCACCAACCAGGGTGAGGCATATGCCACCCCCCCCCCTGCCCCCCCCCCCCCCCCCCCCCCCCCCCCCCACCCACCCACCCACCCACCCACCGGAAGGTGGCATGTTAAGGGGTGCACCCACCCCAGGGAAGGGACCCATTGGTTCCAACTTTTTACCTACCTGTAACACCCTTAAATCTAGTATCTAGGGGCACCGCTGAACCTTGCTTTCTCAGACAAGAAACCAGAGGAAGAAAAGAAGGACCGAACAGCCGTGCTGAAGCCTTCAAGAGGATGCCTAATGACTTGGCCCCAGCCAAACCGGCCTGTCCCCCACCTCGAACCTAAGCAGCGAATCTCTGGTGTGGTGTGTCCTGCAGCCAGCAACCTCTAGACTCCGGAGGACCTGCCCTCCAAACCAAAGATGTTGTCTTGTGAAACCCGGATTTGTTCACCATCAGACTCCAGCTCCGGCAGGAGCCACGAGTCTGCACCCAATGCCAATGGCCTGAGTTAGAGTAGCCCAACACCACAGAGAGGTCTCACCTGTGATCCTGACCCAAGATCTAGTGATCCTGGACCTCTAGCATCCAGCCGATGCCTGCAGCCTCAAACCGGAATGGTACCCCCCCACCCTCCTCGACCAGGAGCTGGTAAGATCTGACCCTAAAAGGCACGTCTGCACTCGATGCCCCCATGGCCTTGTGTGGCCCAACAGACGGTGCCTAACCAACACCCAGCATCCCAACTTACCTCTCCCAGTGGTGGTCGCACCAGAAGACCTTCGTCCCCCAGCCTGCAGTGTTTATCCAAACTGGAGACTCTCTTGAAAGCTAGAGGGTGCCTAACGCCAAAAAAAAACACTCTGCACCTGGCCGCACCCAGTGCCGCCGGGGGTTGCAACCTTTTGTGCTGGCTTGAACTCCTATTTTTCCTTGATCTAAGTCCAGGATCTTTGCTCCCACAACCCTGTGGCCTGCTCGTCTAGCAGCCACCAACCGGAGGCCCCCTATCCCCTATTGGATAACATTGGCCCTCAGCACTCTGCACCCCGGCCGCCCTAGTGCCGATGAGGGTGTAACAAGAGTGCATCCTTGACCCTGGGGGACCCCTGAGATTATAGGATAATAGTGACTGTTTTTCTGTGTGGAGTTTGAAAATCTATGAAACCCTTTAAAACTGTAACTAAATAAAACGCTTTTACTTACCGGTTTACAGGAAATGTCCCATGTGCAGCATTCAGGTACACTGCAATGTGTAAAAAGTTTTGCAGCGTGAATCTTTCTGGATTCACTATGCTGTGCATTATTCCGCTGTCTAGTGGTTGGGTCCGGAATCGTAGCCTTCATTTTGTTTTTTTTTGTAGCCCAGGTGGGCATCGATGTCACACCTTTGGGCGCCATCTTCAGATTCTTTTTTCCGCCGTTGAGTCTGGATTGTCACCGAGAGGCTCCAGTGTTTTTGGGGAAAAAGAAAAAGGCGAAATTTTCACAAAAGATTGAAGAAGATACTGAAGTACAAGATCACCAAGCTGGGACGGTAAAGGAGGAGAACTTTGAGATCTTCGATGTCCAACGGAGAATGCGCACACAGGGGGACCCCTTAGCGCAGGAATGGACAAAACACCCTTTAAATTCTGCCGTAACTGCCACCACAAATATGCGCAGAAGGACCAGCACCTGGTCTGTAACCTCTGCTTACTAGTCGACCACAAGAGCAAGGATTGCAATGCCTGCTCCGCCTTCACCCCGAAGACACTCCGGGTTAGAGAGAGAGAGAGAGACAGAGGAGAGCCAACTACACCATGCAAGGAAAAGGACAACCTCCGTCGCTTCGGGACCTTGACCTCTGTGCAGTATTCAGGTACACTGCAATGTGTAAGAAAAGTAATCTACTTGGCATTCCACTAAAAA